>NW_024061542.1:300000-470816 GCF_016432855.1 Salvelinus namaycush
TTGCATGACATACATAGTGTACTCTAGGACCCATAACAACAACATAAACCTACTGTAGGACCCATAACTTCACCTAACAACAACATAGACCTACTGTAGGACCCATAACTTAACCAAACAACAAATAAAGGAAAATAGCTCTGTGTGTTGTACAATAGCCTATCCATCAAGGAACAGTTCTCTACACATTATGAGCAAAGTATCTCTGTGTCCAGACAGACTAACGAGACCCTACAGTAAATCAAGCAGACAATAACATTATAAACACCAATTTGTTAGGGATGTTGGATCCAACGTGGAGCACGGCATAACTGTCTTTACCAGAGTAATGAATGAAGAAGCACTTTGGTTGTTGTTGCATGTCGTGATGTTTGTCATGTGACTGTCATTCAGAAAATTATTTCCTGATTCAGCTGATAGTTGAACATGTGACTGTAACTAAACAGCTACAGTATTAAGAATGATGTGTAATTATTGAAGAACTGCGTTAATGACAGTATCCATTTGGGTGTTGTCAATAAAGCTAAGGTGACTCAGATCCATTGGATTTAGCAAACTCTGAAATTATTTAGGATTTCTGTGCCCATGAAAACTGTTTTCCCACCGTAACTGAAACTGTTAAGGAGACACTAAATGTTAGAGTGCATTTCAGAGATCTGAAGAACTCAAAAAACTCTGACAGCAAGATCCAGTATTTAAGTTGAAGTTCATCATATGACAAGTGTCTAGGTCATGCCAGTAGGCTACAGTAGGTTGTATCTCTCTAGGTCATGCCAGTAGGTTACAGTAGGTTGTATCTCTCTAGGTCATGCCAGTAGGTTACAGTAGGTTGTATCTCTCTAGGTCATGCCAGTAGGCTACAGTAGGTTGTATCTCTCTAGGTCATGCCAGTAGGTTACAGTAGGTTGTAACTCTCTAGGTCATGCCAGTAGGTTACAGTAGGTTGTATCTCTCTAGGTCATGCCAGTAGGTTACAGTAGGTTGTATCTCTCTAGGTCATGCCAGTAGGTTACAGTAGGTTGTAACTCTCTAGGTCATGCCAGTAGGTTACAGTAGGTTGTATCTCTCTAGGTCATGCCAGTAGGTTAAAGTAGGTTGTATCTTTCTAGGTTATGCCAGTAGGCTACAGTAGGTTGTAACCAAGTGGAAACAATTATCAACCCAATGTGGAAAGTGTCGAATTTGGTCAACAACAAAATTAATGGCTTATTTGCTACGTGAGGTTTACTTGATCCAACAGAAGTTTCGTAATGCTTAAGTTGTGATGTGGACACGTGACATACCGACAACTTTGATAAAAAACACTATAGGAGTTGTCTCCAGATGGCTATGCATATTCATGCTAGTAGCTTAGCATCTCTCTCCATTGAATACAGGCGGTGCATATTCATGCTAGCAGCTTAGCATCTCTCTCCATTGAATACAGGCGGTTGACGTCAACAACCCTCAGAATAGAAACAATAGATTACAATAATAAGATGTATCCACCAATCCAAAGAAAGGATAGGCGGGAGCTAGACAACCCGCAGTGCCGCTTTGTGGACAACAACTCCCCTTGTGAGGGCGGAGAGACATCTTGTCAGTATATCCATAATCTTTGGTGTAGCCAACCCAACTCACATTTTATTTTTATTTTTTTTATTTCACCTTTATTTAACCAGGTAGGCTAGTTGAGAACAAGTTCTCATTTGCAACTGCGACCTGGCCAAGATAAAGCATAGCAGTGTGAACAGACAACAACACAGAGTTACACATGGAATAACATACAATAAACAAGTCAATAACATGGTAGAAAAAAGAGAATCTATATACAATGTGTGCAAAAGGCATGAGGTAGGCACTATTGGGGGGCACGGTGTGTAGTAAAACATCACTACATGACAATCACAACATGCCGTGCCCCCCAGTCTGCGGTCAGCAGATCGACCCTTCTCAAATATATATGTTAAGTCACTTTTTGGAAACGGAACAGAGAAAACAAGGGGTAGCTTGTTCTCTAGTCGTCTGATTCTAGACATATCAGTCATCATCCTGGGCCCTCCGTTGAAGAGGTATTGACGAGCCAACTCCGAATATCCAAAGTTAAAAACACATTTAAGGCGGTACTTACTGGTGTTAATCAGATCTCCTATCTCCTCCTCTTCATCTTTCAATGTGACAGTAATCTCCCCCTCCTTCTTCACTCCAAAAACTACATTCTCCTCTTCTTTTACTGTAACATCCTCCTCTTCTTTCACTGAAACGTCTTTCTCTTCTTCTTTTACTGTAACAGCCTCACCCTCTACTTTATGATTTACTGTGACATCCTCTTCTTCCTTCTCCTCTTTCACGACAATGTTCAGCCCCAGAGCTTCTTTCTCCGTCCAGCAGACCGCCTCGTCTTTAACAAGAGTGGAGTAGCTTACTGACCTCATGGTCGGGGATGTTAGCTAGCTAGCTATCATTAGCGACTAGGCTAGTGCTAACTTAACCAGCCAGCTACTATAGCTGACTAATACAAAATAACGTAATATTAAATTAAATAGGTTAAAAATTAGATACGACAGAAGTGTGTCTAAAACACAGTAGCTAATATACAGCGAAAGCGTATAAATAGCTTGAATCTTTCGGCTATGTTGGCTAGCAAGCTACCGAGGTGGTTGACGAGCTGTTTATGAAGAACCGTCCACTAGATTATACGTCACGCTGGCAGCGTCGCCTGAAAGACGCACATCGCCGTCTGCTGACTGGAGGGGAAACGCAGTTGAGGATCATATTTTATTCTCAGACAAAGATTATTTTAAATGGATTGAATTAAATAATACCATTATATTGAGACATACAAAGACAGGAATGTGTTGATTGATTAGTGCGAATAAAAATGTTTACTACAGCACATTTAAGGCAGTTTCATTAAGTTATATTACATCTATATTAGCAGCTAGCTACTGTAGGTCTATACTGCTCCTACATGGCGTAACAATACATCATATAGATGTATATAATGAACAGACTAGGTCTATACTGCTCCTACATGGTGTAACAATACATCATGTAGATGTATATAAGGAACAGACTAGGTCTATACTGCTCCTACATGGTGTAACAATACATCATGTAGATGTATATAATGAACAGACTAGGTCCATACTGCTCCTACATGGTGTAACAATACAGCATGTAGATGTATATAATGAACAGACTAGGTCTATACTGCTCCTACATGGTGTAACAATACATCATGTAGATGTATATAATGAACAGACTAGGTCCATACTGCTCCTACATGGTGTAACAATACATCATGTAGATGTATATAATGAACAGACTAGGTCCATACTGCTCCTACATGGTGTAACAATACATCATGTAGATGTATATAATGAACAGACTAGGTCTATACTGCTCCTACATGGTGTAACAATACATCATGTAGATGTATATAATGAACAGACTAGGTCTATACTGCTCCTACATGGTGTAACAATACATCATGTAGATGTATATAAGGAACAGACTAGGTCTATACTGCTCCTACATGGTGTAACAATACATCATGTAGATGTATATAATGAACAGACTAGGTCTATACTGCTCCTACATGGTGTAACAATACATCATGTAGATGTATATAATGAACAGACTAGGTCTATACTGCTCCTACGTGGTGTAACAATACATCATGTAGATGTATATAATGAACAGACTAGGTCTATACTGCTGCTACATTTTTGTATTGTTATGTGTTATTTATTTCCCCTTTATTTAACCAGGTCGGCCAGTTGAGAACAAGTTCTCATTTACAACTGCGACCTGGCCAAGATAAAACAAAGCAGTTCGACACATACAACAACACAGAGTTACACATGGAGTAAAACAAACATACAGTCAATAATACAGTAGAAAAATAAGTCTATATACAATGTGAGCAAGTGAGGTGAGATAAGGGAGGTGAAGGCAAAAAAAAGGCCATGGTGGCGAAGTAAATACAATATAGCAAGTAAAACACTGGAATGGTAGATTTGCAGTGGTAGAATGTGCAAAGTAGAGATAGAAATAATGGGGTGCAAAGGAGCTAAATAAATAAATACAGTAGGGAAAGAGGTAGTTGTTTGGACAAAATCATAGATGGGCTATATATGTTAATGTTAAATGTTAAATGTAATAGCTAGTTGGCTAAATAGCTAACGTTAGCTGGTTGGCTACGCTGGTTAGGCTAATAGCTAGTTGGCTAAATAGCTCATGTTAGCTGGTTGGCTACGCTGGTTAGGCTAATAGCTAGTTGGCTAAATAGCTAACGTTAGCTTGTTGGCTACGCTGGTTAGGCTAATAGCTAGTTGGCTAAATAGCTAATGTTAGCTGGTTGGCTACGCTGGTTAGGCTAATAGCTAGTTGGCTAAATAGCTAACGTTAGCTGGCCGGCTAAGATTACTGCATATAGCTAACGTTAGCTGGCCGGCTAAGATAACTGCATATAGCTAACGTTAGCTGGCTGGCTAAGATAACTGCATATAGCTCATGTTAGCTGGCCGGCTAAGATAACTGCATATAGCTAATGTTAGCTAGCCAGCTAAGATAACTGCATATAGCTAACTTTAGCTGGCCGTCTAAGATAATTGCATATAGCTAATGTTAGCTGGCCGGCTAAGATAACTGCATATAGCTCATGTTAGCTGGCCGGCTAGGATAACTGCATATAGCTAACGTTAGCTGGCCGGCTAAGATAACTGCATATAGCTCATGTTAGCTGGCTGGTTAAGATAACAGCATATAGCTAACGTTAGCTGGCTGGCTAAGATAACTGCATATAGCTAATGTTGGCTGGCTAAGATAACTGCATATAGTTAACGTTAGCTAGCTGGCTAAGATAACTGCATTTAGCTAATGTTAGCTGGCCGGCTAAGATAACTGCATATAGCTAACGTTAGCTGGCTGGCTAAGATAACTGCATATAGCTAATGTTAGCTGGCCGGCTAAGATAACTGCATATAGCTAACGTTAGCTGGCTGGCTAAGATAACTGCATATAGCTAATGTTGGCTGGCTAAGATAACTGCATATAGTTAACGTTAGCTAGCTGGCTAAGATAACTGCATTTAGCTAATGTTAGCTGGCCGGCTAAGATAACTGCATATAGCTAACGTTAGCTGGCTGGCTAAGATAACTGCATATAGCTAATGTTAGCTGGCCGGCTAAGATAACTGCATATAGCTAATGTTAGCTGGCTGGCTAAGATAACTGCATATAGCTAATAACTTGTGAACGCTGCGTGTAACACATCCGGTGTCAGGATAATTAAAAAGCAAGGTCTGCTAACTTTCTTTAATTATGTTTAATTACCGCAAACAATGAATGGCAAATGCAATTTTCGTATATACGGGTTCGCTGTATCACCACGCAGGGTTAACAGGGAACTGGCAGGAAGTACGTAAACAGCTGTTCTTATACCGTGATGATGTAGTTCCAACGAGTCTGTTGGCCTATCACAGTAGAGGCTGGGCGCGGTTTAGACTTTGCCCCGCCTTTGCCGGCCCTTGGCACTTTCCTTTGTCCACATCTGGTTGCTGGGTAGATTAGATCCGTCTTGTGTCTGTCGATTCTACACTGAAACAGTTCCTAATATGGTATTGTCCTGTATTCTAACCTCCTGGTTGGCCTAGAGAGATGCACCCCTCCCCTCTCCAGACTGACCACAGACCACAGACTGAAACAGTTCCTAATATGGTATTGTCCTGTATTCTAATCTCCTGGTTGGCCTAGAGAGATGCACCCCTCCCCTCTCCAGACTGACCACAGACCACAGACTGAAACAGTTCCTAATATGGTATTGTCCTGTATTCTAACCTCCTGGTTGGCCTAGAGAGATGCACCCCTCCCCTCTCCAGATTGACCACAGACCACAGACTGAAACAGTTCCTAATATGGTATTGTCCTGTATTCTAACCTCCTGGTTGGCCTAGAGAGATGCACCCCTCCCCTCTCCAGACTGACCACAGACCACAGACTGAAACAGTTCCTAATATGGTATTGTCCGGTATTCTAACCTCCTGGTTGGTCTAGAGCACAGGTGTCAAACTCATTCCACGGGGGGCCGAGTGTCTGCGGGTTTTCGCTCCTCCCTTGTACTTGATTGATGAATTAACATCACTAATTAGTTAGGAACTCCCCACACCTGGTTGTCTAGGGCTTTATTGAAAGGAAAAACCAAAAACCTGCAGACACTAGGCCCTCCGTGGAATGAGTTTGACACCCCTGGTCTAGAGAGATGCACCCCTCCCCTCTCCAGATTGACCACAGCTTTTATGGCCTGTGTTGGTCAGTCCTTACACACATCTGTAGTGTTTGTGTGTGTGTGTGTGTAACAAAACAATATGCTAGCAGGCTATAGTGCATAAACATAAATCCTAACAAACTGCATATAGCTAATGTTAGCTGGCTGGCTAAGATAACTGCATATAGCTAATGTTAGCTGGCTGGCTAAGATAACTGCATTTAGCTAATGTTAGCTGGCTGGCTAAGATATCTGCATTTAGCTCATGTTAGCTGGCTGGCTAAGATAACTGCATTTAGCTCGTGTTAGCTGGCTGGCTAATATAACTGATAACTGCATATAGCTAACTAAGATAACATTCTTTGATATTTGGTTAGATGGCGTTTTGTATTTCCAAAACGTTGGTTTACTTTAATCACTCAAGTCATGAGTGCAAACGATTGGTTTAATTTGAAGATCTACATTTGAAGTTATTTCTGTTGTAGTTTACATCATAAGGAATAGTCTGGTCCTCCATATTACTTCACACCTGACTTTGGCATTCTTCTGAATTCTGATTGGTTTAATGTAATAACTCCAAATATAGCACAGTGAGGTGTAACTTTGCATTGGGAAAAATATTTTATTTATCTTTTTATAAACAATACAAAACATACAGACGACAACGTCATAGAAACATTAACTACATCACACCTGCCCAGACCCACTAGAACACACCTCCAGCTCCTGCATCACTCTCCACTACATGGCCTCAAACTGCAACATTTTATTTCTCTACGTCGCCCAGCAACCTTTCTATTGCATTAACAACAGAGGATTGGTTGATTTCCAGTTGAAGTATTTAAGATGATTGATGAGAAAAGTATCGTCCTACCATACGGTAACTTGTTTCATGCTCATCAAAGGTGAGGGTGAATTTCAGATGTTTACTGCTTGTATTGATGAAGGAGTGGAATCGATGAAGTTCCTCTGCTGTCCCCTGGATTAGAAGGAACACGTCATAAATGAAGACTTTTACAGAGCCTGATGAGGTGCTAGAATGGATTGTTAGGGCTGACAATCACATTCTTCTCAAACAACCCCACATACAGTTACGCATTAGATGCTATTTGTTTTTAACTACAATGACCATAATGACCTGAGCGCCTACTTGTCTTTGTTTCTTTTACACCTGCTACGTAAAAGAGACCGAAGAATGTGTAACAGTATAGCTTCCGTCCCTCTCCTCCCCCCTACCTGGGCTCGAACCAGGGACCCTCTGCACACATCAACAACTGACACCTACGAACCATCGTTACCATCGCTATTAGCACGCACCCCGCTAACCAGCTCGTCATTTCACATCGGTTACAAATGCACAATGGTCAATGCTATCTGGGATCCTTGGGACATCCCTACCCTGAACCCTAACCCCTAACTTAACCATTTTAAACGTCAACTTCAATGGGCTAGGGAAGTCCCAAGGATGTATCTCTACCTGAAAATACATGATCTAAGTGATTGATAGTTGGTATTCAGCAGTCATAAAGCCTTATTTACTTTAATGAACTACTAAAATAGTGATTTTGTCAGACAGCAGCTCTACACTTTATTGACTGACTGATCCATTCATCCTTCCATCCCTCCTCAGCCTTCCTCTCCTCTGAAGACCCAGTGAGGGTGGAGCTCAGTCAGAGAGCTGTTGAGGGACTGGTTAGGAAGAACACTTCTACAGCCAGAGAGGTGAGAGGTCACACATGGTTTAGATGGTAAATATTTATGTCCCCTTAGTGGTTCATCACGTCAGCAAAAGGGAATATGTTCCATCATCTATGTTTATTTACATTAGTGCAAATTGTCCACTGATATTGATGAAATTTCTCAGGCACACACATTTGTTCTTTGATATTATGAAGGTCATTTGTGTAAAATGTACTTTTCCCCACTCATTCACCCCATCTCTGTATATTGCTTATGCATATTTGGTGGCCTGACTGCATCCAGACTATGTCAAAGGCCCATCCTGGTAGATCTGAACTTAATGCAGCTTGGAGTGATCAGATGACAGAAGTCACATTTAGGTGCCAGGTGTAACGGAGGCCATAGATGCTCCATATCCATTACTTTGAGTGTTGTATATAATATGATTAAATGTGTTTCTGTGTTGCAGGGGCTGTCAATAAATGGAACGGCAAGGCCACAGAACATAAGCAGAGCTGTGGGTGACCACCTCAAGCCCCTGGTAGAGCCGGGGGTGGTGGTTACCACTCCACCACACCTTCAGCAGGCTGGAAAAGTGGGATTGATACTGTTCTCATACTAAGACGGACCAAGACTCTGTTGATTGGTCAGTCATTTGATTAATTTGTTTTGCAATATGTTCAAATCAAGCTTTATTTATACAGCACATTTCAGACATGGATGCAACACAATGGCTTCACAGGAAAAACCTATGAAAATAAACAGAAATATTTAGTACACAAACATAAGAGGATAAAAATACAACTTAAAGACTAATGAGCATCCTAAGGAAATGCCATTGATTAAAATGTTAAAATATTCAACCAAAAATATTAGCTTGTTTTTTAGGAGGGGTTCTGAAAGACACTATGGGGGTGTCCAATGAAAATTGACTAGTAACAACAACTGGGACCTAAAAGACACCAACCATGAGACCCACTAAATCTGCCCAAGAAGAGGCAAACAAAAGAAAAACTCACAGACAGGAAGCAAACCAAAAAGGTGGAGCAACTAAAGGTGTTGACTCTCCACATCTATCAAGACAACTGGAGCACTGGGCCAGACACTCTTAAATAGAACCTGGACCAGCTCAGGTGAAACACCTTCCCACTAACGAGATGGACAAGCCAGCACAAGTGTAACACATAGTGACTAACGCGGTGACACCAATCAGTGCGTCCTACGAGCTAATGAGCTAGACGTCCTAAATTCCGACGTTCTAAAGTCCAACCTCAAAACATAAATGGAAAAACCAAAGTCTGTAACACAACAGACAACAAATATATTTTATATTTATGACTCAATTTATTAGGATTGTTAATAAAATTGATTATAGACTGATTTATTATACAGCGTCCATGTGTATAGGCTGCAAGTATGTTGAAATTAAAAAGAAAATCTTTTAAACTTTCAACTAAAACCAAACTTATATTGTCGGGCATAGTCTGATTTTCAATGACATTTTGCTAGGTGGGATATCCCCAATGTCACAGTTGCAGTTCCAAATCCAAATGCAGAAACAGTTTGTGATAAATTGAAAACCTAAACGTAAAATGTGCTATATACACAAACATCTGCCACAATAATCATATTACTTGTATTTATATAAACAAGCTCCTTATAAACTGCACAAGCACCAGAAACGCTGTTGTTTTGACAAGTAGCAATAAATCACTGATATCAATTAGGGGGGGAAATCAGGTTGTTCGTGCTGTTGAAACTAACAACAAAAAAAACACATGGAAGTGGGAGATATCTTTTAGCTCAATGGTTAGAGGACAACCTGCAGAAGACAGTCAGCTACATATTGGAGTGATGCATTTAAATTTAGGGGTCGCTAAACAAAGGAACGCAACACTTATTTGTCATTATTCATCGATATCATGTCAAAATTAATTGTGTGACAGGAGGGAGATGAGGTTGCATGTCCTGTTAAAACTAACAGCTCAAAAACCACACGGAATGTGGGAATAATGTGTACATCCCTGGTTAGAGGACAATTTGTAGAAAACAGCTAGCTACATTTTGAGGTGTTGCATTTTGATTCAAGCGGGTCACCAACGTGGTAAGTGTAACACAGCTCTTTTTGTGTTCGTCACTTTTTGTTAAATCACATAAATAGTACTCTTTCAATTCAGAGCCTGGATTTTTACTAAGGCTGAAATCAATTGAATGGGGCAAACGTTTAGGGTTCTATATTGTGTAATTCCTTAAAATACTCCTTCTACATTGTTAAAAACATTCTACATTGTGACATTAATTCATTGATATCATGAAACAACTGCTTCATGTATTTTCTGATGTTTGATCAGATGTCTTTTAACAGAGTATCTCTTGTCACATTGATCACAGGTATGAGCTTTCTCTCCTGTGTGTGTTCTCTGGTGTGATACCAGATTGGCAGAATGACCAAAATTCTTCCCACATTGACCACAGCTATAAGGTTTCTCTCCTGTGTGTGTTCTCTGGTGCACTGTCAGATCTCCAGCTTGACGAAAACTCTTCCCACATTGATCACAGCTATAAGGTTTCTCTCCTGTGTGTGTTCTCTGGTGTTGAGTCAGATGGCTAGATCGACCAAAATTCTTCCCACATTGATCACAGCTATAAGATTTCTCTCCTGTGTGTGTTCTCTGATGAATTTTAATGCCTGATGAGGTGAATCTCTTCCCACAGTCAGAGCGGCAGTGAGTTCTCCTCCCTGTGGGTCTCCGCTGGTGTTTATTGAGGTGTTCTGATCTGGAGAGACTCTTCTCTGCCTCTTCAGCATCTTGAAATTGTTGAGGCTCCCCAGATGATCCACAATAGTGAAGTATCTCTCCTGTGTGAACAACAAAGTCAGACAGATGATTAAAGGCCCACAACAGCGGAAATCCATTGTAAAAGGTAATGCTATAAAAAAAAATAAAAAAAAAATAAAATAAAAAAAAGCCTAAAAATAAAGGAGAGCCACTCAAAGTTATTTGGTCTTAAAATGAGCAACAAGTTATATTTTTTGTTGTTTTTAGTAGTAACATCAACAACAAAGTCAGACAGATGATTAAAGGCCCACAACAGCAGAAATCCATTGTAAAAAGTGATGCCAAAAGGAGCTCAGATGCAAACATTTAATTACCAACGTTTCGACAGCCAAGCTGTCTTCATCTGGGTATAATCGAAGCGTAACCATGATGTTGTACAACAATTGACGTCTGTAATGAATGTTAAAGTTATTTGACAATTGTATTAAAATGAGCAACAATAATCATATTGTCTTGTTTTCACATTAGTAGTAACATCGATCATTGTAGGCTAGAAATAAGTTATTCATGTTGTTGAAACTCTAAGCAGTGTGCCAGACGACTTTTGGTCTCCAATATAGGCCCCTTTCTGTGTTTAATAAAATTGCGGCACGAGGGCAAAGCACCTACAATTTGATTGTAGAAACTCCTCCCTGCTAATGAGAAAACCCGAAAGTTATGGATGTAGTATATCTGCTAATGAGGAAACCACTAGTTATGGATGTAGTATATCTGGTAATGAGGAAACCGCTAGTTATGGATGTAGTATATCTGGTAATGAGGAAACCACTAGTTATGGATGTAGTATATCTGGTAATGAGGAAACCACTAGTTATGGATGTAGTATATCTGGTAATGAGGAAACCACTAGTTATGGACGTAGTATATCTGGTAATGAGGAAACCTCTAGTTATGGGTGTAGTATATCTGCTAATGAGGAAACCGATAGTTATGGATGTAGTATATCTGGTAATGAGGAAACCACTAGTTATGGATGTAGTATATCTGCTAATGAGGAAACCACTAGTTATGGATGTAGTATATCTGGTAATGAGGAAACCGCTAGTTATGGATGTAGTATACACTAGTTATGGATGTAGTATATCTGGTAATGAGGAAACCACTAGTTATGGATGTAGTATATCTGGTAATGAGGAAACCACTAGTTATGGATGTAGTATATCTGGTAATGAGGAAACCACTAGTTATGGATGTAGTATATCTGGTAATGAGGAAACCACTAGTTATGGATGTAGTATATCTGGTAATGAGGAAACCACTAGTTATGGACGTAGTATATCTGCCTGGAGCAAAAATGGTGAGCAAAGATTTTAGTTTTTCACAATGTATTCTGAATGTGAATGGGGTAAAACTCAGGGGAGTAACCTCCAATTCCAGGTTGCTTATGAGTACATTTCACACTACTTTGGATTATAATTGTAAGGCTTGTTTGAATGTCCTGCTTAATATAATGTTTGTGTCATCATCACAAATCAACCGCTTTGTATTTAAAAAACACTTCAACCAGTAAAATGCTCTTTGTCTAGCTTTTCCATCAACCTGACAATGAGATTTTGTACGCAGTTTGTCAAATTGGCCCGTAACTTCACCTAACAACAAATATACCTGTAATGAACAAAGAAGCACTTTGGTTGTTATTGCATGACATACATAGTGTACTCTAGGACCCATAACAACAACATAGACCTACTGTAGGACCCATAACTTCACCTAACATAGACCTATTGTAGGACACATAACAATAGCATAGACCTACCGTAGGACCCATAACTTTACCTAACAACAACATAGACCTACTGTCGGACCCATAACATTACCAAACTACAAATAAAGGAAAATAGCTCTGTGTATTGTACAATAGCCTATCCATCAAGGAACAGTTCTCTACACATTATGAGCAAAGTATCTCTGTGTCCAAACAGACTAACGAGACTCTACGGTAAATCAAGCAGACAATAACATTATAAACATCAATTTGTTAGGGATGTTGGATCCAACGTGGAGCACGGCATAACTGTCTTTACCAGAGTAATGAATGAAGAAGCACTTTGGTTGTTGTTGCATGTCGTGATGTTTGTCATGTGACTGGAATTCAGAAAATGATTTCCTGGATCAGCTGATGATAGTTGAACATGTGACTGTAACTAAACAGCTACAGTATTAAGAATGATGTGTAATTATTGAAGAACCACGTTAATGACAGTATCCATTTGGGTGTTGTCAATAAAGTTACAATTATTATTATTTAATTTATTTCAGCTTTATTTAACCAGGTAGGCCAGTTGAGAACAAGTTCTCATTTACAACTGCGACCTGGCCAAGATAAAGCAAAGCAGTGCGACAAAAACGACACAGAGTTACACGTGGGATAAACAAACGTACAGTCAATAACACAATAGAAAAATCTTTATACAGTGTGTGCAAATGGAGTACGGAGGTAAGGCAATAAATAGGCCATAGTAGCGAAGTAATTACAATTTAGCAAATTAACACTGGAGTGATAGATGTGCAAGAAGAAATTCTGGGGTGCAAAAGAGCAAAAAAAAGTAAATAAAAACATGGGGATGAGGTAGGTAGTTGGATGGGCTATTTACAGATGGGCTGTGTACAGCTGCAGCGATCGGTGAGCTGCTCAGATAGCTGATGCTTAAAGTTAGTGAGGGAGATAGAAGTCTCCAACTTCAGCGATTTTTGCAATTCGTTCCAGTCATTGGCAGCAGAGAACTGGAAGGAAAGGTGGCCAAAGAGGTGTTGGCTTTGGGGATGACCAGTGAGATATACCTCCTGGAGCGCATGCTATGGGTGGGCGTTGCTATGGTGACCAGTGAGCTGAGTTAAGGCAGCCCAGCAAAGACTTATAGATGACCTGGAGCCAGTTGGTTTGGCGACGAATATGTAGCGAGGGCCAGCCGACTAGAGCATACAGGTCTCAGTGGTGGGTGGTATATGGGGCTTTGGTGACAAAACGGATGGCACTGTGATTTACTGGATGCAGTCTAAGGTAGTTTTACTTGCGTTTAACTTCTTATGGCTGCAAGGGGCAGCATTGAGTAACCTGGAAAGAGGTGGCCATTTCAAACGGCCTCCTACTCAATTCTTGCTCGTACAATATGCATATTATCATTACTATTGGATAGAAAACACTCTCTAGTTTCTTAAACCGTTTGAATTATTTCTCTAAGTGAACCAGAACTCTTTCTGCAGCCCATTTCCTATCCGGAAGTGAGATTTCCAAAAGCGAGCTCTTTTTTCAAGAGCTTATCTATAAAAGGGCATGTCACTTGGGACTCTAGAAACACGTCATACACCTTCCCTTGGGTGTCATGCGGAAGTGAGAGCAGAAATGACTTGAATATCTCGTTCTGGGATTGAATACATCATCTTGGAGTGAGAGGTCCGCCATTATTTTTTTTTTCGAAGGCGCAAAGTTGGACCTGGAATTGCCTCCTGGAAAACTGTCGTTATAGGTGAATATGATCTCCGGCTTCGATTTTATTTGATACATGTCACAATATCATCCTAAAGTATGTTTTTTCAATATAGTTTAATTATATTATTGAAATTTATTCGGGACTTTAGACGTGATGCGTTGGAAGAATTTGTTCAAGAAGGAGAGGTTAGCGCCGCACGGCCAGTGTGCTTGCTAATTCAAGAGGGAAATAGTTCGTTCTGGATCCAAACAAAGACGGTTCTGGACAATGGACCCCTTTACAACATTCTGATGGAAGATCAACAAAGATAAGGACCCAATTTGGGATGCTATTTCATATATCTGTCGAACTGTGCTATCGCTACCGATTACTTGGAATCAATGCTGTTAGCTATTGCAGTAAGCTAATATAACGATATATTGTGTTTTCGCTGTAAAACACTTAAAAAAATCGGAAATATTGTCTGTATTCACAAGATCTTTGTCTTTCATTTTGCTATACACCATATATTTTTCTGAAATGTTTTATGATGAGTAATTAGGTAGTTGACGTTGGTGTCTGTATTTACTCTGGCTACTCCCGTGCTATTTCTGACTGTAGCTATGATGGTAGCATCAATGTAAAACTGATTTATAGCTCAAATATGCACAATTTTCAAACAAAACATAGATTAATTGTGTAACATGTTATAGGACTGTCATCTGAGGAAGTTTTTTCTAGGTTTGTTTGGTTGGATCTTGGTTAGTTAGGTTGGCTTTGTGCATGCTACCTGTGCTGTGAAAAATGTCTGTCCTCTTTTGTATTTGGTGGTGAACTAACATAAATATACGTGGTGTTTTTGCTGTAAAACATTTTAAAAATCGGACACGTTGGCTGGATTCACAAGATGTTTATCTTTCAAATGCTGTATTGGACTTGTTAATGTGTGAAAGTTAAATATTAAAAAAAAATAGATTTTGAATTTCGCGCCCTGCAATTGAGCTGGATGTTGTCATAAGTGTACCGATGTCGGGCCAGCCAGTCTAACAGGTTTTAAGAGCAGTTGGAGGCCACAGAAGGAGTGTTATATGGCATTGAAGCTCGTTTGGAGGTTTGTTAACACAGTGTCCAAAGAAGGGTCAGATGTATACGGAATAGCCCGAGAATTGAACCCTGTGGCACCCCCATAGGGACTGCCAAAGGTCCGGACAACAGGCCCTCCGATTTGACACACTGAACTCTATCAGAGAAGTAGTTGGTGAACCAGGTGAGGCAGTCATTTGAGAAACCAACCATTATTCTACACACAATAGAATCCTCATTCATCTACACACAATAGAATCCTCATTAATCTACACACAATAGAATCCTCATTAATCTACACACAATAGAATCCTCATTAATCTACACACAATAGAATCCTCATTAATCTACACACAATAGAATCCTCAATAATTAACACAAATGTGAAAACAGGTTAAAAAAAACTAAAATACTTCGTTTTTTTCTGATGGTTAGGCTATCTTGTTTCAGAGGGGTGACATCAATAGCCCATAATGACAAAGTGAAAACAGGTAAAAAACAGAAATACCTTATTTACGTAAGTATTCAGACCCTTTGCTATGAGACTCGAAATTGCTTTCAGGTGCATCTTGTTTCCATTAATCATCCTTGAGATGTATCTACAACTTGTTCAGAGTCCACCTGTGGTAAATTCAATTGATTGGATATGATTTGGAAGGCACACACCTGTTTATATAAGGTCCCAGAGTTGACAGAGCATGTCAGAGAAAAAAACAAGCAATGAGGTCGAAGGAATTGTCCGTAGAGCTCCAAGACAGGAGTGTGTCGAGGCATAGATCTGGGGAAAGGTTCCCAAGAACACAGTGGCCTCCATCATTCATAAATGGAATACTCTTCCTAGAGCTCGTCACCCGGCCAAACTGAGCGATTGGGGGAGAAGGGCCTTGGTCAGGGAGGTGACCAAAAACCTGATGGTCACTCTGACAGAGCTGCAAAGTTCCTCTGTGGAGATGTGAGAACCTTCCAGAAGGACAACCATCTCTGCAGCACTCCACCAATCAGACATTTCTGGGATAGTGGCCAGATGGAAACCACTCCTCAGTAAAAGGCACATGACAGACCACTTGGAGTTTGACAAAAGGCACCTTAACGACTCAGACCATGAGAAACAAGATTCTCTGGTCTGATGAAACCAAGATGGAACTCTTTGGCCTGAATGCCAAGAGTCATGTCTGGAGGAAACCTGGCACCATCCCTACGGTGAAGCATAGTGGTGGCAGCATCATGCTGTGGGATGTTTTTCAGCAGCAGGGACTGGGAGACTAGTCAGGATGGAGGGAAATATTAACGGAGCAAAGTGCAGAGAGATCCTTGATGAAAGACCTGCTCCAGAGCGCTCAGGACCTCAGACTGGGGCAAAGGTTCGCCATCCAATAGGACAACGACCTTAAGCACACAGCCAAGACAACGCAGGAGTGGCTTCTGTAGAAGTCTCTAAATGTTCTTGAGTGACATAGCCAGAGCCCGGACTTGAGCCCGATCTAACATCTCTGGAGAGACGTGAAAATACCTGTGCAGTGATGTTCCCCATCCAACCTGACAGAGCTTGAGAGGATCTGCAGAGAAGGATGGGAAAAACTCCCCAAATGCAGGTGTGCCAAATAAATTAGCTAAATGAAAGAGGAAAAACAATTTTTTTATCAATTTTAGAATAAGGCTTTAAAGTAACAAAAAGTGGAAAAAGTCAAGAAGTCTGAATACTTTCCCGAATGCCCTGTATACAGCACCACCTCCCCCATAAGCATTCCTGTCTTTTCTGTAGATGTTATATCTCTGTATTGCTACTGCTGGATCAAAGGAATTATCTCAGTGAGTTTCAGAGATGAACAGTACAGTGCATTCCAAATTCAATAGGCAGACAAGTTAACAAAAACGTTTTCAAATAAAAGCTATTCCAGAAAATGTCAAAGCGTATTTAACGCCCGTCCAAGAGACTGTCGACCAATCGCGCTCACATTGTCATGCTGTGACACGCAGTTCCTAATTCTCACGAAAATCTAACTAAAAAATCTATCTAACATCTAATCTATCTTCAAAATCTTTTTAAAGTCAGGGTATAAGTCGAGAAACATGCCTATTTTCCTTGAAAATACGTAATGGTACGATTGCAAAGCTATACGATATTACAGAGAACAAGTTAAATATCTCTAATTATCTCTGAAAATATTTGTATTGTTGTGCTTCTTGTTCACGGAGGGTAATTAATGCCAATGTACTTTTCTTTACTTTCAATTTGTATTAACAGCTTAGTTTCCGATATCCTAATTTCTTAAAGTATTTCTGGTGATAGCAGGTGATAGTGATACACAAGCTAGGTCTATTTGAAACATTGCCATTCCATGGCAGCATTTACCAGCCACCAGGTTCAGAAGATTTAAAACCCACGTAAAATATATTTAAAACCCAATTCTATTTTTGTCCAAAGTTAAGATATAAATTATTCAAAACGGAACATAATTTATGCTGGTTATTATTTTAGGCTATTTTAGTTTTGGAGTCAAACAGGTTTGTTATTTTATTTCAGTTTACTAAACAGTTTTCCCCTAATTACTGTTTCTATATTAAGCATGGAGGTTCCCCTATCAACCAGTCAAGGTACTGGTGACAAAGCAGGACAGATGGGACAGACGGAACCCTTCTGTGGTAACAGACAGAGGCGATTTGTAATCAAATCTAATTCCCAGGAATGGGGTTCATATGAACCACAGAGACTGTGTGTGGGATAATAACATGGCCCTGTCCAACCCTGCTTGTTCCCTCGACTCCACTACCAACCACCAATCTCCAACAGGGCCCTTAACCTGTATCACTAGACACCTCATAGTGAGCTACAGGTAGGAATCAGCAATGAATCCCAATAATGAGACACCTCTGGGGAGGGGTGTCAGCAACATTTAAAAATATAAATAAATATATAGTGTTTTATGACAAACCGTTTTTTTACAAATCCGTCAAGACACGAACTTAGACTTTACTGTGAAATGCTTTACTTACAAGCCCTTAACCAACAGTGCAGTTCAAGAAGAAGAAAACGTTTACCAAGTAGACTAAAATAAAAAGTAATAATAAAAAGTAACACAATGAGAATAACGAGGCTATATACAGGGGGCACCGGTACTGAGTCAATGTGGAGGGTATATACAGGGGGCACCGGTACCGAGTCAGTGTGGAGGCTATATACAGGGGGCACCGGTGTCGAGTCAGTGTGGAGGCTATATACAGGGGGCACCGGTGTCGAGTCAATGTGGAGGCTATATACAGGGGGCACCGGTACCGAGTCAGTGTGGAGGCTATATACAGGGGGCACCGGTACTGAGTCAGTGTGGAGGCTATATACAGGGGGCACCGGTACCGAGTCAGTGTGGAGGCTATATACAGGGGGCACCGGTACTGAGTCAGTGTGGAGGCTATATACAGGGGGCACCGGTACCGAGTCAGTGTGGAGGCTATATACAGGGGGCACCGGTACTGAGTCAGTGTGGAGGCTATATACAGGGGGCACCGGTACCGAGTCAGTGTGGAGGCTATATACAGGGGGCACCGGTACTGAGTCAGTGTGGAGGCTATATACAGGGGGCACCGGTACTGAGTCAGTGTGGAGGTTATATACAGGGGGTACCGGTACTGAGTCAATGTGGAGGCTATATACAGGGGGCACCGGTACCGAGTCAGTGTGGAGGCTATATACAGGGGGCACCGGTACCGAGTCAGTGTGGAGGCTATATACAGGGGGCACCGGTACCGAGTCAGTGTGGAGGCTATATACAGGGGGCACCGGTACTGAGTCAGTGTGGAGGCTATATACAGGGGGCACCGGTACTGAGTCAGTGTGGAGGCTATATACAGGGGGCACCGGTACTGAGTCAGTGTGGAGGTTATATACAGGGGGCACCGGTACCGAGTCAGTGTGCGGGGTTACAGGCTAGTTGAGGTAATCTGTACATGAAGGTAGGGGAGTGTAGTGACTATGCATAGGTAACAAACAACCAGTGAGTAGCAGCAGTGCACAAAAGGGGGGGGGGGGTCAATGTAAATTGTCCGGTGGTGATTTTATGAATTGTTCAGCAGTCTTATGGCTTGGGGGTAGAAGCTGTTGAGAAGGCTTTTGGTTCAAGACTTGGCGCTGCGGTACCAAATGCCGTGCGGTAGCAGAGAAAACAGTCTATATAGTGCGAACGGCCCAGTACATCACTGTGTCCAAGCTTCCTGCCATCCAGGACCTATATAATAGGCGGTGTCAGAGGAAAGCCCACAAAATTGTCAGAGACTCCAGTCACCCAGTCCAGTGTATTACCTTTTGAGGATCTGGGGACCCATTATAAATCTTTTCAATCTCCTGAGGGGGAAAAGGTTTTGTTGTGCCCTCTTCATGACTGTCTTGGTATATACCCACGTGGGTGATTGAAAGATGAACTGAGGTCCACACTCCAGTCCAGTTGATGGTGGTAATGCACCTTAAAGTTGGTTTCCAACCGCCATATAAAGTCCAAAGAAGAAAAAGAAGCCTAAAGGAAGGTGAAATTACGAGAAACGAATTTGGTTTACCGTTTGGGGTATTGCGACTGGTTACTTATTTTGATGTGATATGAAAGTATTGTGTGAAATTATTCTGAATTGATATGAAAGTACAGCGATTTATGTTTCTAGAAATGTATCGCAATTGAGAATGGATTCACATTTAGATGGAATATTTGACTATTTTAGCTGCCAGAGCCAGTCTACCTCTGAAAATAACATACAGTCCTTGGACCTTGAGGAGTAACGGGGGCAGCAATCAGCAGTAGAAACAATAACAAAGCGTACTCCCTGCCTGTTTCGGTAAAAAGCTGAGGGATGGGGATGGAGAAATGCAACCATCCATGATATCAACATTATAGTTTTAACCATGTTTTGAGGATATACCGTGTTTGTTTATATTTACTGACAAACATTGGAGTAAAAATAAGCTCATATTTTGGGTTCTGATGGGGTACAACAGTTGAACTAAGCTCATGAGGCATTTATAAGTGAATTCTTAAAGAAACAATGGGTACATATCATTAATGTACAAGTCCCAAAATGGATGTAACAACTGCTGATTGCCCCTTTAAGACTACATATTGGGCTAATCTAATAGGAGATATTGAGGACTACAGTATTTCAGGCATTGTCATTAGATACATTTGATCAATTGTTAACGTTTTGTTGATGGTCCACTCTTGATGTTCTACACGTTACAGTGTAGCTTCAGCCATTCCTACAGAACAACATTAAAGTGTAGAACCCCTTTACTGCATATTGGTTCAACGACTGCAGAGACGGTACTTACTGGTGTTAAACAGATCTCCAACCTCCTCTTCTTCCACTCCAAAAACTGCATTCTCCTCTTTCTCTTCCTCTTCTTTTACTGTAACATCTTCCTCCTCTTTCACTCTGAACGCCTCTTCCTCTTCTTTCACTGAAACGTCTTTCTCGTCTTCTTTCAGGGTAACAGCCTCACCCTCTACTTCTTGTTTTACTGTGACATCCTCTTCTTCCTTCTCCTCTTTCACGACAATGTTCAGCCCCAGAGCTTCTTTCTCCGTCCAGCAGACCTCTTCTTTAGCAGGAGGGGAGAAGCTTACTGACCTCATGTTCGGGGATGTTAGCTAGCTAGCTATCATTAGCGACGAGGCTAGTGCTAACTAAACCAGCCAGCTACTATAGCTGACTAATACAAAATACCGTAATATTATATTAAATAGGTTAACAAGTAGATACGATAGAAGTGTGTCTAAAACACAGTAGCTAATATACACCGAAAGCGTCTAAATAGCTTGAATCTTTCGGCTATGTTGGCTAGCAAGCTACCGAGGTGGTTGACGAGCTGTTTATGAAGAACCGTCCACTAGATTATACGTCACGCTGGCAGCGTCGCCTGAAAGACGCACATCGCCGTCTGCTGACTGGAGGGGAAACGCAGTTGAGGATCAATTTTATTTTCAGACAAAGATTATTGTAAATGGATTTAATTAAATAATACTATTATATTGAGACATACAAAGACAGGAATGTGTTGATAAATTAGTGCGAATAAAAAATGTTTACCACAGCATATTTAAGGCAGTTTCATTAAGTTATACTACATCTAAATTAGCAGCTAGCTACTGTAGGTCTATACTGCTCCTACATGGTGTAACAATACATCATATAGATGTATATAATGAACAGACTAGGTCTATACTGCTCCTACATGGTGTAACAATACATTATATAGATGTATATAATGAACAGACTAGGTCTATACTGCTCCTACATGGTGTAACAATACATTATATAGATGTATATATTGAACAGACTAGGTCTATACTGCTCCTACATGGTGTAACAATACATCATGTAGATGTATATAATGAACAGACTAGGTCTATACTGCTCCTACATGGTGTAACAATACATCATGTAGATGTATATAATGAACAGACTAGGTCTATACTGCTCCTACATGGTGTAACAATACATCATGTAGATGTATATAATGAACAGACTAGGTCTATACTGCTCCTACATGGTGTAACAATACATCATGTAGATGTATATAATGAACAGACTAGGTCTATACTGCTCCTACACTGTGTAACAATACATCATGTAGATGTATATAATGAACAGACTATGTCTATACTGCTCCTACATGGTGTAACAATACATCATGTAGATGTATATAATGAACAGACTATGTCTATACTGCTCCTACATGGTGTAACAATACATCATGTAGATGTATATAATGAACAGACTAGGTCTATACTGCTCCTACATGGTGTAACAATACATCATATAGATGTACACTACCGTCCTATTCCCTATGATGTAAACTACAACAGAAATATCTTCAAATGTATACCTTCATATTAAACCGATCATTTGCCCTCATGACTTGAGTGATTGAAGTAAACCAACGTTTTGGAAATACATAATGCCATCTAACCGAATATCAAAGAATGTTAGCTATATGCTGTTATCTTAGCCAGCCAGCTAACATTAGCTATATGCAGTTATCTTAGCCAGGCAGCTAACGTTATCTATATGCAGTTATCTTAGCCAGGCAGCTAACGTTAGCTATATGCAGTTATCTTAGCCAGCCAGCTAACGTTAGCTATATACAGTTATATTAGCCAGCTAACATTAGCTATATGCAGTTATCTTAGCCAGCCAGCTAACATTAGCTATATGCAGTTATATTAGCCAGCCAGCTAACATTAGCTATATGCAGTTATCTTAGCCAGCCAGCTAACATTAGCTATATGCAGTTATCTTAGCCAGCCAGCTAACATTAGCTATATGCAGTTATATTAGCCAGCCAGCTAATATTAGCTATATGCAGTTATCTTAGCCAGCCAGCTAACATTAGCTATATGCAGTTATCTTAGCCAGCCAGCTAACATTAGTTATATGCTGTTATCTTAGCCAGCCAGCTAACATTAGTTAGCAAGCGAGCTGGAGCCCAACTACTGGAGACCAGTTAGAACCCAACTAAAAACATAACTGCAGATCAAAAGAGACATACAGAATGATGGCAGGGAAAATCCCCAAAATCCAAAATATAAAGATTACAGGTGTCAGTCAGCTAGCGCGCTAGCAGTGAACCAAGGTTGTAAAAGTTACAAAACTCCCAGAGTCTACTTCACAGAGAACATGCTGAAAAGTAGTGAAACAAAGCTTCCTGAATCATTGACACTTTCCAGCCAATTCTGTCAAAAATAGGTTCATTACTCAAGTCTTTGAGCGACACAGAATTTAGAACAGCCACATTTTTATAGATGAAGTCACACGCCGTAGCAGCGTAGCCATTATGTCATATATTAAAACCACTGGCCGTGTTCGAGAGCATCAAATCCATGCTGCGTTGTGGGTAAACGGTGACTGGCTGACTGATTTATAAATAATAATGAGTAGTTATTTATGAGTAGTTATTTATGATGTAAGGTGATTTGTAGAGCAGTCAGTTGGCAGTCACCTGCAGTGTCGAACAAGCCCAATACCAAACCAATCAGGTGGTTGTTCTATAAAATGAATCTCCAGACGTCATTGATGACGTGCTGCTGATAAAGTGATACAGGCATCAGCACACTGCTTTGAAGTTTAATGCTTTCAAGGCCTTGTACCTCCGGTATCAAACATAACATCCCCATCGAAAAGTTGACAAAACAAAAAGGAGCAAGCATGTTGATTTTCTCTTTTGATTTGAGCCCACGGCAAGAAGGCACCAGAGCCTACCGTGCTAACGGGTTCCCACTAGATAACACAACCACACAGTTAATGAAAAGCATGAGGTGAAGCTTGAGCTAGATATCAACCTATCGAGCTAGTGTGACCTTCCTGGCCTCTCAAGTCAGTGAGTCAACACAGGAAGGAGCAATGGATGGATAGTTCATTTATTTACAAAGCTGCAATGATGGGACACACACAGTCTGGATGAATGATCAGTAGTGACGGGATATAAATAGCACTCCCACAGCAATTCTCCATTAATCTGCCCTATAATATACTAACAAAAAACAATTGAAATGTCAATCAAAGTTATTGTGATCGTATAGTGGATATAACAATTCCTACTAATTCCTAATTTACTATAATAAACGAATCAATTGTTTACATGTTTCTCATATTTACTCCATCAGAATAAACTGTCATCCATTTTAGTATCAAAATATATCAAATTAACCTGAAGATTTACTCAATGTCCCCCTCTGGTGGCGAAGAAGTATAATACACCTAAACTAACAAAACCGGGCTGATAAACTGGCTGGTGTTCATGGGTTTATAAAACATATACTTTATACATTTGTCATAAATGACCTGCATTGATGAGACACACAGTGTGGATGAATGATCAGTAGTCGACAGGGTAAAAATAGCACTCCTAAAGAAGATGCATTTTCCAGTTAGATACCAACTTGAAAGAGGGAACTTTAGCATAAAACCCACATGGAAAATGGAGATTTGGCAAATAACATATAAAGAGAGGCTTATTTGACGCCAAACCAACAACAGTAGTTCCTAAAACATAAATTGCCAATGTATGATTTAAAAGGTGGATTTTATGATGTAATGTCAACTTTATATATTTCTATTCCGAGACTATTCAATTTTGAACTCACCCATGTTAGTAAAACGTTTATTGGAGACAGGAGAACAAGTGGAGACATAGGACGAGGTGGATAATTTTATAATAAGGCCGTTTTATTCAAGTGTAAAGATATCAGGCAAAAACGTGCACGGCCCCTTTCTGTCAGATTCTTATGAAATCGTCAGAGAAGAGGCCCCTCTAAGCAGTACATACAGATTATATAGGCAACAAGCAAAGTAGGTTGATCTTGTCGTCTGGCCTTCCGATTGGTCGATCTGGGTCGTGGGTAGTCCTGTTCGGCCTGATGTCGACATTCCATTGGCTTTTCACACAGTTCTTTGTCCTAGTCACATCCCAAGGCATCCTGCATGTGCGTTTGTTTTCACAGGCCCTATTCATGGGGGAGGGGATGTGTGTGTGGGTCTGACAAAGTAGAGGGGATGGGTGCATGTTGTGTCAAGAATAGCTTATGTTGAGAAGTGGTTAAAACAAGTTACCAGTATCTTATACAATTTCTTACAAATCCCCCTCTTCACGTCTCACAAGAGACGTGACATAAAAGTAAAAAAAGACAAAGCTATGGGACAAATTTTGTAATTCCCCCTCTTCACGTCTCACAAGAGACGTGACATAAAGGTTTCTTAGTCCTCAAATAGATAGACAGGTCCAGCTTCCCCATCATCAAGCAATGGGAACATTTGGGCCCTTTCCTGATTAGGGTCTATTGCGGCAGTGATAACACGGCTAGCAAGCGTCCGCGCACATGGAATGCAACAGCATCCACAAAGTACAAGAATGCCTGCAAAAACGGAAATAGATACTAGGATAGAGGAAACCAACGTCTTATATTTACCAAAAGCATCCATCCATGAGTCCCACATAGAAGTGTCCACTCCAGAATGCTGTTTCATCTTACCATTAAGGGTACGAAGTCCCTCCAATGCTACAGTCAGACTCCCATCCGTAGCCGTGTTGTTGGGAATGAAAGTACAACACTGTTCACCAAACATAGTACAGACCCCCCCCCGTTCTGCCAATAACATATCCACCGCGATTCTATTTTGAAATGCCATCAGGGATGTAGCTGCCAATTGTCCATGGACCGCCTCAAAGCCTTGTTGAGTCCAATTACCCAGTTTCTGGATATTAAAATGAATGTAGTTAATTCTGCCCACATTTTTATTAACCGTACACCACCAACAGACAGAAGATTCAAACCCAGCTGTCACTTAGTCCACCAGTTTATATTCATCTGGCACCCCCTAGGGACACCAATAGCATCAATGTAAGTTGAGTCGTAAATGAGCAAGGACCAAAAAGGAGACCACTCCAATAACTACACCTGGAGTGGCCAACCACACATTAGTAACGAGAATATGAGAATATGTTAAACCCTCAGGTCCATCCCTCTATACAACCTGTACCAGGTGGGCTCGTCGCCACCCGGGAACTTCAAACCTTCACAACAGGGAGGACAAACATCACTTTTTATTCATTCGACAACATCAACTACAGCAAACCAAGGGTCCTCCTCTGTCAAGCCCACTTTCCTGCGGAAGCTTGTTTTCGTATCAGCCTCTCCAACTGGAGCATCAAGCAGCGGCATCATACCATAGGCCCTTTCCACATCTGTAACAGACTTCAAACAAGGTATGATACAGGCAACACAAAAATGAAAAACAACAACTAGTGTCAGAAATCCAGTAATCATCATTGCAGTATACTTACCAAACCAACCACCCAGCCAGAGAACAGTCCACTCTCCTCCACACCTGCAAGACCCTTCATCTCCACTGATAACCTTGCCAACCCACTCAGAGCTTTTGAAATGCTCCCATCCGGACTAGTATTGTTTAGGGACAAACGTGCAACACTGTTCTCCAATCATTTTACATACACCTCCCTGGTTGGCCAGAATCATGTCCAGTTCTAGTCTATTTTGTCTACTGGTTTGAGAGGTAGCCTCCAATCGTTCAGCCATCCCCGTAAGTACTGTGTGGGTGTAGTTTAACAAATCATTGTTGATTAAAGTAGATATAATTGATCCAAGCATTCTGCTTAGCATCAACAATAGCTGGGCCAAACTGGGCAATAGATGCCACAGGCCATCATTCCTGTTTGATGTCTGGTATTCGTGGGGGACCCCTATTGGGACCCCAACAGGTTGGTGTGCATGTTATCTGTACCTTCGGACCAAGGAGCGTCACGGTTCTGCCGTCTCCTGGGTTGGTACCGAGTCTCTGTGTCATGTGCAGCTCCCAGAAGTTGGTTAGCTATAACCTCAATAATAGGCAATGGTGGTATCAGACTGGCCAAAACACATGTGCAACGACAATTTCCTTTCAAAAATGGGGTCAACCGCCTGGCAGGTCCACACATCCACCATACATCAGCAACACCTCTAGTTAATAGTGGCATTAGTGATGCAGGTAGTAGTAGGGAGCCTCCCATAGTCTATACCCCTACCTGTACCAGTGATACAGCTGTAATATCCTCCATATGCCTTAACTCCCCACGGTACCTTCTGGGGAGGTACTTCTGGGAACACAAAACTCAAGAGTTTTACACAAGGTTGAATTTGGCTTAAACTTTCCAATATACACATCCAACCTTCCACATTACTTAGGGCAAATGGGTGAGCAGCCAGAATAGGTCTGGCATGTCCACATACGACACAGTCCTTTCTATTAAGTATTCTGTAGGCCAACCACATATTCTCCCTTTCCTCATAACCAGTTTCAGTCCCCAATTGTTCACTATCTTAGATGTCTTTTATATTTATTACCTGTACCAGATTGGAGAGCTTAGGTGATGGCGTGGGACTTGGTCTTGAAGTGGTGGAGGAGGCCGGCTGAACCCTGGTCCGTTGGAACTGGTGGTGGTTCTGGCAACACTGTGATGGTAACATCCCCATCGTATCCTAATCAGACAGCTCAGGACTACAAGCAGTCCTGTAAAACCCCACCCTCTCCCAAAGAACACATCATCAGCCAGAGGTCAAACAACACTTTCACTTCTATGAACGTACACAGTGAGGAAAGGTCGGGGTCAGGGAATTTTCATTAAGGAGTTGACCCCCGAGCTTTATTAGCAACAGTTCTTCTCCTTAACTCTGTGATCATTCGGCAGTGTCAGTGTGTCTCACCCTCCAAGTGCGATATGCCCCCAGGTCGAGTGAATCACCTTCTCCTTTAATTCACCTGCAACGCATAAAATCCTGGACATACAGATTTGGTTAACCACCAGTTTCTCATTTGTTTTATCTGATTATATATTTAACTTCTATACCTATTTGTTAGCTATAATTTTGAATTTTACATTAGTTTATTTTCCAATAGGCCCCATCCTATCCTAGACCACAATGTACCCCTCCCCCGTTTGATACCTGGCTCTGGCCAGGTATCAACCTTACCTACTCTAAATAATGACTTAGTACATTATAATATAGAAACGTCCCATTCATTCGCCGCATATCCAATTCTCCCTTGGGCGTACATTCATATCTATTCTTTTCCAATTCTCTGTCAAGTGACTTATCTACTTTAAAATGTATCTGTGCTGCTTATATATGTTAAACCCTTTCTCTCCTTTCTTATTTCACAGCCTACCTTGCTCATTTCCTGGTCCACCCTCCCCACTCTACTCTCAAACCTTCAAGGTCTCAACAGTGCGGGATAGACCCATCTGTCTGCCTTTTTCTAATAATAGTCAATAACAACTATGTGTTCTTTTGCAATATTAACTAAGTGTCTCACTGTTTTGACTTTATCTATCCCAAATGGATTTAAAATAACAACATGTCTTATAGTGTCAATCTCTAAAGTCCTTACATAACCTTAATAAACCTATCTCTATCTTCTTATGGCCAAAACAAATGCTAACCTTATGGTCAAGAGTTATAAACTAGTATCCCAAATGACACAAATTCATTATTCCCACTACATTCTCCCGTGAGTGATCAAGTCACCGGAAAATGCAATGAAAATAGGTCAAAAAGGTTACACCTACATTCGTGTTCCATACCATATCTAGGCATACCAAAAGAACCCTTTATCTTCTCAAAGTCCCTTGCCTAAATAAAACTCAGAAAGTAAAACTCCTATTCCAATATGAGTGTATTCTTTTAAGATATCTTGTCTCTGGGAACACGGAAAACCCCTTAACCCAAACGTTTACCACAAAAACAAAACCTAATAATTATGATAATACCCTTAAATCATTCGTTCTAAATTTCCCCGATGTTTCATGTAACACAACTGTGATAAACGTGTACTGTCCCTTTAAAAACTCCCTGCCAGCCATACCAGGTTGCGAGTCGTTCATTGTTCCCCATAATGAAAACAGATCACGTTTAGAATACGTTTACTTATTGTTCGAATTCTCTGGTGTTACCTAAACAAAAACCAATAACTTTCAGCAACTTTTGAAAAGTATCTCAAAGCTATAATGTACACATTTTCCCTCTAAATGACACAACCAATTTTCTCTAGCATAATTTAATACGGCCACACCCGGTGGGGAAAGTACACATTTTATCCCGTTCCTCCTATAATACTCAATGCTAAATTCAAAGTTGTGGTTAAATATATGGATTTGCCAATCATTATCAAATGTTAAATATACAGGTTTAGTACTTTTATCAAATAGATTAGTATAGTTCAAATAAAGATATGCGTTTACTAGCGCTCAACCTGTGTTCAGAACGCACCAACTAGCCAATATAATACCAAAAATGACTGTCTTATTCCTGCCTCTAGGCAAAACATCTAGTTACCCCAACTAAGTTTGGCAGCAAAACTATCGTATAAGTAAAATCGACTTCTCAACTTTCTCCATTCCAAAGTGTAAACTTACCATATACTTCGCTAAATTTATATCGCATGTCACCCAATCCATAACAATAATATCATTAGTCTGTAAATTTAACCTGAATAAGTTATTAAACGTATTCTCTCTACTCCGAATTGGTTTTAAGTTTTTTCTGTCACCAGCACTCAAACAGGCTCCTGGGAGACCGTTGAGTGCTGCAATACTGCCATCTTCTGTCCATTCTCTGTATAGCTCTCCACCCCCAAACTATTCTAAGAGTTATGAGTGTGTGGAGGAATATCACAAATAAGGGGCCAGATATCCCTAGTCTTGCCCAGGGTGGGAGAAATGTCCCTCTAACTGGGCGAGGTTCCTTTTTCAGGGGAGGCGGAGTTTGATGCCGCATCCCCTGAGTCAGGAATGTCTTCATTTGGAATCGGATTCAAGCTGTTTAAATCAGCTCTGACTTCTGTCAGTGTTCTAGAAGGGATTGGGGCTGGAGTGCAATGTGTGAGGTGGTGCCAAGGTGCGCCTGATTTACCTTTGACCTGGACTGAGTGTGAAGTAACCTCCCTCACTTCGTACTGTCCAGTCCACCTGGGTTCTAGCCACTTTCTCTTGTGGACTTTAACCCCACCCAGTCACCAATTTTTTTACCTTCAGTGATGGCGGATCTCCTGTCAGCTTCCCCATTTGGACCTTGTGAATCTGTGTGGAGAGAGCTGCAGAAAGTTCCGTCAATTATCAGACATTACAATTTGTTATACATCAAGGGCGGGCATATGACCTCCCTCCCTTGGTGGACCGAGCATAATTCTTCCAACCATTATCTCATGAGGAGAGAGATGGGTGCCTGCACCTGGAGAGGCTCTCATGGCCAGCAACGCCAGGGGCAGGGCTTCAACCCAAATCAACTTCAAACCTGCACATACATTTGATTGGCGCGTTCCACGAGACTTTTGAGATTGTGGCCTGTACACTAACCCAAACTTGTGTACAATACCCAATCTTTCCTCCACCTGTCTCAGGTGTTGGTTACTGAAATGGGACCCGTTTGTCGGATCTGATTTGCCTTGGAACTCCATACCTTGGTATGAGTTCGGTTTGGAGCCACTTAATGATCGATTTTGCATCCTCCCTTGCTGTTGGTATTGCCTCAACCCATTTAGAGAACCTGTCTACCATAACTAACAGGTACCTATTTAGAGAACCTGTCTACCATAACTAACAGGTACCTTTTTCCATTTGTCACATTGTCTTGCCCCATATCTGTGTAATCTATGCTGATGTCCTGCTAACCCATTGTGGTCCAACAGTATGGACTGCTCCATGAGCATACGCTGAGTCGGTGTAGATGTTTACAGTCTTTCCTTCAGCTCTTTCCAGAGCTTGTGTCAACCCTATGAATACAGTTAACTGGGCTGATGCAGGTGTGTGATGATGGCAGATTCCAAAGTCACATGTGATCTATCCGGGAGCTGCTGCACCACTGCGTATGCTGCTATGTTCCCTTCCTCTCCTCTATAGCAGCATCCATCTGTGTATAACCATAGGTCCGGGTTGGTGAGTGGTTCGTTCCCCAGGTCAGGTCTCAGTTTCAGTTCTTGTGCAGCTCTTTCTGCACAGGAGTGGGGCAGACCTTCTTCAGCATTGAGTGCGTCTGCCATGTTTTTGTCAGTGTTGACAAATGTGATGTGTGATTGTGTGCATTTATTCTGGATTTTCGTTTTTCTTTCAGCGCTGAACGTGAATTCTTTGCTCATCATTATTGTTGGGCCTGCCCTCTTTGGTGTCAGTTGGGGCTTCAGTGGCCACCCCCATCATATCAGGTTTCCTGTAAGGGAGTGCTCTTCTAATTTCTTCAATTGCCCAAATTCCTATTTTCAGCTCAGCCTCTGCTCTTTCCCTATGCTTTGTTCCTTCCTTTTTGAATAAGTGGTTCTTATTCCTTTCAACTTCACGTTCTATCCCTTCCTTCACTACTTCCTCTAATTCCTTCTCCATAGTGAGGAGTTGCCCTTTTGATGGGGCCACCCCACTGAGGTATCCTGCTTGTGTCCATTTTAGCCTCACACCTTCCCAGACCATCTTAACTTCCTTATACTGCATCTTTCCCCCTGATCTATCTTTCATTCTCTGATCTAAGTATTCATTGAATTTGTGTTTGAGGATGGTGGTCGTGGCCATTTTGTCGTTAAGCTATGTCTGGCTCTATGCTATTTTGGTGCACTTAGCCCATCACTGGCCAAAACTAGCAATGTATCTCTGGTGCTGACACAGTCTTATCTCTGGTGTCTGTCTCCCCCTTGTGTACAAAGAATTGTATTGCTTTATGTTTGGCGAATTAATTAAATACTTTCCCAAAGTATTTCGGCAATATCCTTTTGGAACACTCTACTAGTATTATCTAGCACTTCTATTTTAAATATAATAATAATTTTAGGAACTTTTTTCAAACAGTTATTATTCGTTTTCACTTTTTCGATTATTTAAATACTTTGCCAAAACATTTCAGAAATGTCCTTTCGGGACATTATATTAGTATATTCAAGCGTTTCTAGAATAAATATTTAATTAATTCTAGGACTCATTTTTCTCAAAAACTAATTAAAAAACTGAAAACTCAAAAACTAACTTAATTAATTAAATACTTTCCCAAAGTATTTCAAACGTGTCCTTCTGGGACAATATATGTTGTATCCTAGCGCTTCTAGAATAATTATCAACTGAATTCTAATTCTTAAATCAATCCCAACAGGACGGGAGAGAAAATTCAAGTCAACTTCTCAACAGAAAATAACTGCTTCCCAGTAGACACGGCGGTCACTTCAACACAGCCTCAACTTAGCATATGGCTAATTAGTAGCAATCGGTCTCGTGGAACGTTCAATCACTCACATTAATTTGGTGTTATCGACTAGTCTCGGTTCTGCTCATGCAACTTATTTCATATTTCATCATTTAATTTCATCAATTCCTCACTGGTATATCAGACTACTTGGAATACATTTCAGACAAAATTCATTTAATTCCTCACTGTTATCAGACTACTTGGAATACATTCAGAACACGCATAGCCTTCTGTCTACTGGAATGCCAACTCCAGTAGGCTCAGGTTCGCTATTCAATTCCTCACTGGTATATCAGACTACTTGGAATACATTTCAGACAAAATTCATTTAATTCCTCACTGTTATCAGACTACTTGGAATGGGATTTTTAACGCAGATATCCTTACATCATGCCTTAGATTCTAAACAATTTCACATAAATTTAACAACAATTCATACCCACTTCAGTACTCCTGATCATAATTTAGATATTGGCTATAATACAATATGCAGATTTTGATTAAACCGGCTCTGCTTACCTTAATATTTTCGAGCTCTTTGATCAGTTTCCTGGGTGAGTTGAATCGCCGACGTCCTCCTCGAGCGGGTCACCTCTCCTTCTTGAATCTTTCTCCCACTCGCCTCCTGTCTCATCAACTCTCTATGGACCGAATTGTAAGGCTGTTAGCCATCCTCTGCTTACCAAGTTCTGTTAGTAAAACGTTTATTGGAGACAGGAGAACAAGTGGAGACATAGGACGAGGTGGATAATTTTATAATAAGGCCGTTTTATTCAAGTGTAAAGATATCAGGCAAAAACGTGCACGGCCCCTTTCTGTCAGATTCTTATGAAATCGTCGGAGAAGAGGCCCCTCTAAGCAGTACATACAGATTATATAGGCAACAAGCAAAGTAGGTTGATCTTGTCGTCTGGCCTTCCGATTGGTCGATCTGGGTCGTGGGTAGTCCTGTTCGGCCTGATGTCGACATTCCATTGGCTTTTCACACAGTTCTTTGTCCTAGTCACATCCCAAGGCATCCTGCATGTGCGTTTGTTTTCACAGGCCCTATTCATGGGGGAGGGGATGTGTGTGTGGGTCTGACAAAGTAGAGGGGATGGGTGCATGTTGTGTCAAGAATAGCTTATGTTGAGAAGTGGTTAAAACAAGTTACCAGTATCTTATACAATTTCTTACACCCACAGCAATTCTCCATAAATCTGCTGTGGATTACCCAGAATCCCGAAATAAATTAATACATATGTGATAATTCAAAAACATAACTGGTTGTGCTTATAGGGAACCAGATCGTGAACACAACTAAGTTACTAAGTCTTTAACCACACTGTATTGTTACACTGGTGAGTAAAAACTCATGCTTCCTACACTAACTTTTTGTCTGAACATTATAATATATATTTTACGTCACACTAGCGTCATTGTCTTAAAGTCGCACATCTCCATCGCAGTCAGAGGTTCAGACTGAGCGTTACCCACTCCAGTCAACAGATGGCGGTGTGCGATTTTAAGGCAATGCTGTTAGTGTGACGTATAATCTAGTGGACGGAACGCAATGCTGTTAGTGTGACGCATAATCTAGTGGACGGAACGCTTCTTTCAACAGCAGCAACAATTAGTCAGCCACCTCGGTAGCTTGCTAGCCGAACCCATAAAGCTCTTTAGACGCTTTAGTGTATATTAGCCACTGTATTTTAAACCCTCGTTTGTCGTCTAGTTAGTTAGTTATCCTATTTCATTTCATATTTACGGTGTTGTTGTTATTATTCAGCTGGCGGGCTGGTTAAGTTAGCATTAGCCTAGCTAGCTAACATCTCCGACCATGAGTTCACTAAATTACTCTCTTCCTGCTATAGAAGAGGAGGTCTGCTGGACGGAGAAAGAGGCTCTCATCAAAGAGGAGGAGGAAGAGAAGGATGTTACAATACAAAAACAAGGAGAGAGTGAGGCTGTTACAGGGAAAGAAGAAGAGAAAGACGTTACAGTGAAAGAAGAGGAAGACTCGTTCAGAGTGAAAGAGGAGGGGGGTGTTACAGTAAAAGATGAGGAGGATTCAGTTTTTGAAATGAAAGCGGAGGGGGAGATTACGGTCACATCGGAAGAGGAAGAAGAGGAGGAAACTGGATATCTGGGCCCGATTTCCCAAACGCAATTTAAGGCATCCAGTGGTTCTAAAGATGAACTTAGCCATAAGATGGTTTTGAGAAACCGGGCCGTGATTACCACTGGTAAGTACTGTCTTAAAAACAGAGGTACAAACTCTGCAGTTGTTGAACTGATGTTTGGTGTTAAAGGGGAAATCTGCAATTGCTACATCCATATTGTGACTTTTAAATTATTTATTTATAGCCATTGATTCTTGAAGAATATAACACATGCCTCATGAGCTTAGTTCAACTGTTTACCCATCAGAACCCAGAATAAGCTTTTTTTACTCCAATATTTAGAAACAATGTAAATCAACAACCTCAACATTGTTAAAACTATAATGTTGATATCATGGATGGTCAGTCCTTGCATCCATAGGTCTGTCTATGAATTTGAGACTAGTTAAATTTCTCCAGCCCCATCATCATCTTATTACCAAAACAGTTGTGGAATGACTGCTTTGTTATTGTCTCAACTGCAGGTTGGTTGATTGATGTGTGACTTTTTTAAAGGGACAACCTAGTATTTAAACAGCAACAAAATGGCTGCCCAGAGCTTGGTTTGGTAAACATCGGAGGGATGGGGTCTGGAGAAATGTAACCACTCTCAAATTCATAGAGAAAGCTATTGTAGCAGCCGTAACCCAAAACCTAGGGACCTCGTCAAGAAGTTTAGACACCTTGGCGTAACAGTTATAAGGTGTTGGTTTGACAGTCGCTGGACCCAGGCTTGAGTCCAGCTCAGGGCAACCCCCTGAATTCACTACACTATGAATACAAGGACTGGCCATCCATGATGTCATAATGATAGTTTAACCAGGTTTCTAGGCTATATAGTATATTCTAGAATTCATCCATGATGTCATAATGTTGGTTTAACCAGGTTTCTAGGCTATATAGTATATTCTAGAATTGCCAGTGAAGATTTCCTGTGGAGGCTAATTATTAGAGCTGTTGATAAGTCATTGTATAATATTCAGCCAATTTTTTTCATGCCCTTACATTAAAGGCAAGACATACCTAGATTCATTTACATTCATGAATTTTACATTTACATTTTAGTCATTTAGCAGACGCTCTTATCCAGAGCGACTTACAGTAGAGTGCATACATTTTTACATACTGAGACAAGGCTATCCCTACCGGCCAAGAGCAGACGCTCTTATCCAGAGCGACTTACAGTAGAGTGCATACATTTTATTACATTTTTACATACTGAGACAAGGATATGCCTACCGGCCAAACCCTCCCTACCGGCCAAACCCTCCCTAACCCGGACGACGCTATGCCAATTGTGCGTCGCCCCACGGATCTCCCGGTTGCGGTCGGCTGCGACAGAGCCTGGGCGCGAACCCAGCCCAGCCTGGGCGCTAACCCAGAGACTCTGGTGGCGCAGCTAGCACTGTGATGCAGTGCCCTAGACCACTGCGCCACCCGGGTTTGAAACCTTTGTTTTAAACCCTTCTCAAAGTTGGTGCCTTGACGGATTTATAAAAAATGGTTTGTCATGAAACACTATTTTTTATTTATTTAAATGTAACCTTTATTTAACTAGGCAAGTCAGTTAAGAACAAATTCTTATTTACAATGACTGCCTACCCCGGACGACGCTGGGCCAATTGTGCTCCGCCCTATGGGACTCCCAATCACGGCCGGTTGTGATACAGCCTGGAGTCATCTGTTCTTTCTACCAATCGCCCCATGTGTTTTTATAAAATCTATATGTACTGAACTTGTCTGATGCTTTAAGCATTCTGTTTGATTAAATAATTAAGACACACAAATGACTCGAAGTCATAAACAGAGGGAGCCGGTCGTCAACACAACCTGACCAGAGGGAGCCGGTCGTCAACACAACCTGACCAGAGGGAGCCGGTCGTCAACACAACCTGACCAGAGGGAGCCGGTCGTCAACACAACCTGACCAGAGGGAGCCGGTCGTCAACACAACCTGACCAGAGGGAGCCGGTCGTCAACACAACCTGACCAGAGGGAGCCGGTCGTCAACACAACCTGACCAGAGGGAGCCGGTCGTCAACACAACCTGACCAGAGGGAGCCGGTCGTCAACACAACCTGACCAGAGGGAGCCGGTCGTCAACACAACCTGACCAGAGGGAGCCGGTCGTCAACACAACCTGACCAGAGGGAGCCGGTCGTCAACACAACCTGACCAGAGGGAGCCGGTCGTCAACACAACCGACCAGAGGGAGCCGGTCGTCAACACAACCCGACCAGAGGGAGCCGGTCGTCAACACAACCCGACCAGAGGGAGCCGGTCGTCAACACAACCCGACCAGAGGGAGCCGGTCGTCAACACAACCCGACCAGAGGGAGCCGGTCGTCAACACAACCCGACCAGAGGGAGCCGGTCGTCAACACAACCCGACCAGAGGGAGCCGGTCGTCAACACAACCCGACCAGAGGGAGCCGGTCGTCAACACAACCCGACCAGAGGGAGCCGGTCGTCAACACAACCCGACCAGAGGGAGCCGGTCGTCAACACAACCCGACCAGAGGGAGCCGGTCGTCAACACAACCCGACCAGAGGGAGCCGGTCGTCAACACAACCCGACCAGAGGGAGCCGGTCGTCAACACAACCCGACCAGAGGGAGCCGGTCGTCAACACAACCGGACCAGAGGGAGCCGGTCGTCAACACAACCGGACCAGAGGGAGCCGGTCGTCAACACAACCCGACCAGAGGGAGCCGGTCGTCAACACAACCCGACCAGAGGGAGCCGGTCGTCAACACAACCCGACCAGAGGGAGCCGGTCGTCAACATAATCTAACCAGAGGGAGTCCCCCCCTCCGCTGCTGGACTTCGTAAATTCTGCCGTTCTGCTCCTGAAGTTTTCAGTAATAGTCTACAGATAGATAGACTAATAGACTAGTAATAGACTACACCATCAGTCTGCAACCTTTTCCAGTTGGAGTGCCAATGTATCTGACCATTTCTACTGATCTGGTGCCAGTTATGATTTTCATTTGCACATTTTACTGGAACAGTTTCATTTAATTTATAATAGTATCTCAAAATCATTGTCTGTGATTAATCTACATTCTGTCTAAATGAAAATGATACAAATCTAAATAACTTTTATTGCCATTGCCAACTATGTAAAAAAATAGCCTACATAAAGCCAACAAATAAAAACATTGCATTCTGCAGGTAGAACATATCCTGATAGAAATAAATATCCTAGAAATCACATTGGCTGCAAATGGCCTGTCTACTACAAACTAGAAACATTGTATCAACTATCAACTGGGTCAGGAAACTCGGATAGCAAGCTTGCAACATTATATGAAATATTCTAGGCCCTCAGTTTCCTGCTCCAGTGAGTTCTGGACAGTAATCAGGTATTTTATGACATTTCCATTGGATCAGAGCATTACATTTTTCCCTTTTATGCCGTGTGTTTATCGAAATGGCGAGAGCTGGAAATATTTTACAAAAATACTTTGAGGAACTATTGTCATTCGCAATTGATTTTGATTAGACTTTGTTTACTTGCTGTTTGGAGGTGAAGAAAAAGTTACTTTGAGAAGCTCCACAACTCATTAGTGGTGCAGCGTTAAGACAATCAGAAATACTATCAGACATCCCCAAATGGGCACATTTATAGGCCTACATTTGCGCGCAGGACAGGTAGACTAGTCCTACTACTATATGGGTAATCAGGTGTGCGTCCTTACTCAACATTGACAGGAGTGTTTCAAACAAAAGACAATGAATAAATTGACAACTGACGCATCTTGCGGGGTCAGGTCTGGGTGGTCTGCCAGGGGCCGTTTCATTTAGTATCCGTTTGGGTCGGCTGGGGAATGATTGTATTTCCCCATAGTATGTTGTTCCGAAGTTGACTGACTGAAAGGGAGTGTAACTTTGATTATAATTACACTTCCCTGAAGGAGAGAAACGAGGTACAACACCTGTTTGTCCCCGCCCTTTCCTGGGGTGGTGAACAGCGGTATTAAATTTAAGGAATAAAATCCAAGCCTCACGCTCATCACCTGTGGAAGGCGGGGATTCCAGCGAGGCGTGGATATGATAGTATGTTGTACCTATTTTCCCTCCTTCAGGGAACAGTAGTTATAGTCATAACGTTAAGCTTGTCATATGATGAACTTCAACTTAAATACTGAATATTGCTGTCGGACAGTTTTTTGTATTCAGATCTCTGAAATGCTCTCTAACTACGTCACATTTAGTGTCTCTTTATGTTACGCTGGGAAAACAGTTTTCATGGGAACAGAAATCCTAAATCATTTCAGAGTTTGCTAAATCCAATGGTTCTAACTGAAAGTCCCCTTAGCTTTATTGACAACACCCAAATGGATACTGTCATTAACATGGTTTTTCAATAATTACACATAATACTGTAGCTGTTTAGTTAGTCACATGTTCAACTATCATCAGCTGATCCAGGAAATCATTTTCTGAATGACAGTCAAATGACAAACATCACGACATGCAACAACAACCAAAGTGCTTCTTCATTCATTACTCTGGTAAAGACAGTTATGCCGTGCTCCACGTTGGATCAGACATCCCTAACAAATTGGTGTTTATAATGTTATTGTCTGCTTGATTTACTGTAGGGTCTCGTTAGTCTGTTTGCATACAGAGATACTTAGCTCATAATGTGTAGAGAACTGTTCCTTGATGGATAGGCTGTTGTACAACACACAGAGCTATTTTCCTTTATTTGTTGTTAGGTGAAGTTAAGGGCCAATTTGGCAAACAGTGTACAAACCCTCATTGTCAGGCTGATGGAAAAGCTAGACAAAGAGCATTTTACTGGTTGAAGGGTTTTTTTAAGTACAAAGCGGTTGATTTGCGATGATCACACAAACATTATATTAAGCAGGACATTCATGACATGCTTGGATCCAACATCCCTAACAAATTGATGTTTGTAATTAAAACCTGGTTAAACTATCATTATGACATCATGGATGAATTCTAGAATATACTATATATCCTAGAAACCTGGTTATTAAACTATCATTATGACATCATGGATGAATTCTAGAATATACTATATAGCCTAGAAACCTGGTTATTAAACTATCATTATGACTAGAGGTCGACCGATTAATTAGGGCCGATTTCAAGTTTTCATAACAATCGGAAATCTGTATTTTCGGACACCGATTTGGCCGTTTTTTTACACCTTTATTTAATCTTTATTTAACTAGGCAAGTCGGTTAAGAACACATTCTTATTTTCAATGACGGCCTAGGAATGGTGGGTTAACTGCCCTGTTCAGGGGCAGAACGACAGATTTTCACCTTGTCCACTCGGGGGATCCAATCTTACAACCTTACAGTTAACTAGTCCAACGCTATAACCACCTGCCTCTCGTTGCACTCCACAAGGAGACTGCCTGTTATGCGAATGCAGTAAGCCAAGGTAAGTTGCTAGCTAGCATTAAACTTATCTTTTAAAAAAACAATCAATCAATCATAATCACTAGTTAACTACACATGGTTGATGATATTACTAGATATTATCTAGCGTGTCCTGCGTTGCATATAATCCGACTGAGCATACAAGCATACAAGTATCTAAGTATCTGACTGAGTGGTGGTAGGCAGCAGCAGGCTCGTAAGCATTCATTCAAACAGCACTTTCGTTCGTTTTGCCAGCAGCTCTTTGTTGTGCGTCAAACATTGCGCTGTTTATGACTTCAAGCCTATCAACTCCCGAGATGAGGCTGGTGTAACCGAACTGAAATGGCTAGCTAGTTAGCGCGCGCTAATAGCGTTTCAAACGTCACTCGCTCTGAGCCTTCTATTAGTTGTTCCCCTTGCTCTGCATGGGTAACGCTGCTTCGATGGTGGCTGTTGTCGTTGTGTTGCTGGTTCGAGCCCAGGGAGAAGCGAGGAGAGGGACGGAAGCTATACTCTTACACTGGCAATACTAAAGTGCCTACAAGAACATCCAATAGTCAAAGGTTAATGAAATACAAATGGTATAGAGAGAAATAGTCCTATAATTCCTATAATAACTACAACCTAAAACTTCTTAACTGGGAATATTGAAGACTCATGTTAAAAGGAACCACCAGCTTTCTTATGTTCTCATGTTCTGAGCAAGGAACTTAAACGTTAGCTTTCTTACATGGCACATATTGCACTTTTACTTTCTTCTCCAACACTTTGTTTTTGCAATATTTAAACCAAATTGAACATGTTTCATTATTTATTTGAGGCTAAATTGATTTTGATGTATTAAGTTAAAATAAGTGTTAATTCAGTATTGTTGTAATTGTCATTATTACAAATAAATAAAAACATTTTTTTTTTTAAATCGGCCGATTTAATCGGTATCGGCTTTTTTGGCCCTCCAATAATCGGTATCGGCGTTGAAAAATCATAATCGGTCGACCTCAAGCAGACAATGTGTTATTGTCTGCTTGATTTACTGTAGGCTCTCGTTAGTCTGTTTGGACACAGAGATACTTAGCTCATAATGTGTAGAGAACTGTTCCTTGATGGATAGGCTATTGTACAACACACAGAGCTATTTTCCTTTATTCAGGACATTTAGAATGACAACACATTACAGAGTAGTCTAGTGGGATTATTCACAAAATTATCTAGTGATCAGGTTAAGAAATGTCATGACAGACATTTTAGTTTCCATGTTTCACCTGAAATATTAAATGATTTATAGTCCTAGGTCTATGTTGTTGTTAGGTGAAGTTATGGGTCCTACAGTAGGTCTGTGTTATTGTTAGGTGAAGTTATGGGTCCTACAGTAGGTCTATGTTGTTGTTAGGTGAAGTTATGGGTCCTACAGTAGGTCTGTGTTATTGTCAGGTGAAGTTATGGGTCCTACAGTAGGTCTATCTTGTTGTTAGGTGAAGTTATGGGTCCTACAGTAGGTCTATGTTATTGTTAGGTGACGTTATGGGTCCTACAGTAGGTCTATGTTGTTGTTAGGTGAAGTTATGGGCCAATTTGTTAAACACTTAATGTACAAACCCTCAGTTTCAGGCTGATGGCAAAGCTAGCTATAGAGCATTTTACGACAATAACACAAACATATAGGAGATTCAAACGAGCTTTACAATTACAATGCATGTGCATCGCTGCCATTTTAGCACAGAACACAGAGGGGTCCTTTTTTGGAGACCAAAGGTCGTCTGGCACACTGCTTAGGTCTTGACTGTCTTAAGACAATTATAAAATAATTTAACAGACATCAATTGTTGTACAACTTCATGGGTACGCTCTGGGCATCACCTTTCACCTCAAATAAACAGTGGATTTCTACTGTTGTGGGCCTTAATAAACCGTCTGTCTGACTTTGTTGTTCACACAGGAGAGATACGGGACTATAGTGGATCCTCTGGGGAGCCTCAACAACAACATGATGCTGAAGAGGCAGAGAAGAGTCTCTCCACATCAGAACACCTCAAGAAACACCCGCAGAGACCCACAGGGAAGAAATCTCACCGCTGCTCTGACTGTGGGAAGAGATTAAACTCCTCAGTAAAACTTAAAATACATCAAAGAATTCACACAAGAGAGAAACCATATAGCTGTGCTCAATGTGGGAAGAGTTTTGTTAAATCTAGCCAGCTGACTTCACACCAGAGAACACACACAGGAGAGAAACCTTATAGCTGTGGTCAATGTGGGAAGAGTTTTAGTCAATCTGGAGATCTGACAGTGCACCAGAGAATACACACAGGAGAGAAACCTTATAGCTGTGGTCAATGTGGGAAGAGTTTTAGTCAATCTGGAGATCTGACAGTGCACCAGAGAATACACACAGGAGAGAAACCATTTAGCTGTGATCAATGTGGGAAGAGTTTTTCTTCTTCTAGCCATCTAAATATACACCAGAGAACACACACAGGAGAGAAACCTCTTAGCTGTGGTCAATGTGGGAAGCGTTTTAGTCAATCTGGAGATCTGACAGTGCACCAGAGAATACACACAGGAGAGAAACCGTTTAGCTGTGATCAATGTGGGAAGAGTTTTGTTCGATCTGGCTATCTGACAGTGCACCAGAGACTACACACAGGAGAGAAACCTTATAGCTGTGGTCAATGTGGGAAGAGTTTTAGTCAATCTAGCTCTCTGACAGTGCACCAGAGAATACACACAGGAGAGAAACCTTTTAGCTGTGATCAATGTGGGAAGAGTTTTTCTACTTCTGGCTATCTAAATATACACCATAGAACACACACAGGAGAGAAACCTCTTAGCTGTGGTCAATGTGGGAAGAGTTTTAGTCAATCTAGCGCTCTGACAGTGCACCAGAGAACACACACAGGAGAGAAACCGTTTAGCTGTGATCAATGTGGGAAGAGTTTTTCTACTTCTAGCTATCTAACTATACACCATAGAACACACACAGGAGAGAAACCTTATAGCTGTGATCAATGTGGGAAGAGTTTTTCTACTTCTCGCTATCTAACTATACACCAGAGAACACACACAGGAGAGAAACCTTATAGCTGTAAGTCTTAGCTGACTGTCTTCTACAGGTTGTCCTCTAACCAGTGAGCTAAAATATATCTCCCATTTCCATGTTTTTTTGTTTGTTGTTAGTTTCAACAGCACGTACAACCGGATTTCCCCCCTAATCGATATCGGTGATTTATTGCTACTTGTCAAAACAACAGTGTTTTTGGTGCTTGTGAAGTTTATAAGGAGCTTGTTTTAAAAAAAGACAATTATTGTGGCAGATGTTTGTGTATATACCACATGTTAGGTTTTCAATTTATCCCAAACTGTTTCTGCATATTGGTTATTGATTTGGACACGTTAAAACTGTGTTTTGACAGTGGGCTATCCCACCTAGCAAAATGTAATTGAAAAGCCATTGAAAATAATACTATGCAATCAAATATTTCATATTTACATTTCATGTAACATTTAGTAATGAAAATTATTCATGCAACCAACTGACAGTTTTTTGGTACAATTATATTGACATTGTTGCCCTGTTTTTAGAATATCAGGGTTCATTCTCACATGTGCCAAACCAAATGTACTAGAGCATGACATTGGGGACTGGGCCCCGATCCAACAACATGCCTATCTAGTGAACCCTGAAAAGAGGGAGAAGCTCCGCAGTGAGGTGGAAAGTTACTACGGATATTGCAGGAGTTTCCTCTTGAAATCAGACATGTCCGTGTTAAGGACAACTTGGTTGCTGATTTTCTCAAAGGTGGGCAGTCAAAAAGATTTGTGTTTTGCGTTTAGCCAGTGCGTTGCCATGGATCACAATTTATTTTGACTGCACGGTTTTCCGTATTGGAGATGAGTTTTGTTTGGGCTCGTTCCAAGGGGACGAGAGTTCTAGAAGCTAGTGAGTTTTAGGAAGACGAGAGTTCTAGAAGCTAGTGAGTTTTAGGAAGACGAGAGTTCTAGAAGCTATTGAGTTCTAGGATTCTATAGAATGAAAAAGAAGAAAAAATAATACAATTGTATATTATTATTTAGAATTACGTGTTTTTTCTTGTTTTTAATTGTTGACAGCCAGTAGACACCATGTTTATATTGTAGAAGGTGAAGCATTGTAGTTGATTATGTGAAATGGAAGTTGTTTTCAGTTGGTGGTGGGCAAACTTGTCCAACAAAAATATAGGATATATTTGTTGTCTTAAGGGGGAAGGTTTTACAGGCTTTCGTTTTTCCATTTATGTTTTGAGGTTGGACTTTAGCACGTATAGCTCGTTAGCACGTAGGGCGCACTGATTGCATTAGTCAGTATGTGTAACACCAGTTCTTTTGTTTACCTCTTCTTGGGCAGATTTAGTGGGTCTCATGGTGGGTGTCTTTGTTCGGTCCCAGTTGTTGTTACTAGTCAATTTTCAGTGGACACCCCTATAGTGACTTTCAGAGCCCCTCCTAAAAAAAAAAAAAAGAATTTTGGGATGGATATTGCATCCAATTAATATTTTAGTCAATGGCATTTCCTTAGGGTGCTCATTAGTCTTTCAGTTGTTAGTCTTCTGTTTGTTGTGTACTAAATATTTCTGTTTATTTCATTTTTTTTATTTTTTATTTTCCTGTGAAGCCATTGTGTTGCATCCATGTCTGAAATGTGCTGTATAAATAAAGCTTGATTTGATTTCAACAAATGAACCCAATGACTGACCAATCAACAGACTCAATCCAACAACATGCCTATCAAGATATTGCAGGAGTTTGCTCTTGAAATCAGACATGACTAATACAATTTGATTTGAGGGGACGAGAGTTCTAGAAGCTAGTGAGTTTTAGGAAGACGAGAGTTCTAGAAGATAGTGAGTTTTAGGAAGATGAGAGTTCTATAGAAAGAAAAACCTTTGACAAAAAAAAGCAGCGTCGCAAAGCCAATGACAAAAAAACAATATGATTGTTTATTATTATTTCAGAAATACGTGTTTTTAATTGTCAGCCAGTAGACACCATGTTTATATTGGTGAAAGTGAAGAATTGTAGTTGATTATAATGTGAAATGGAAGTTGTTTTCTGTCGGTGGTGAGCAAACTTGTCCAACAAAAATATAGGATATATTTGTTGTCTTAAGGGGGAAGGTGTTACAGGCTTTGGTTTTTGCATTTATGTTTTGAGGTTGGATTTTAACACGTCAGCACGTACTGATTGGTGTCACCCCGTTAGTCAGTATGTGTTACACCTGTGCTGGCTTGTCCATCTCGTTAGTGGGAAGGTGTTTCACCTGAGCTGGTCCTGGGTCTATTTAAGAGTGTCTGGCCCAGTGCTCCAGTTGTCTTGATAGATGTGGAGAGTCAACACCTTTAGTTGCTCCACCTTTTTGGTTTGCTTCCTGTCTTTAAGTTTGGTGTGGGTTTTTCTTTTGTTTGCCTCTTCTTGGGCAGATTTAGTGGGTCTCATGGTGGGTGTCTTTTATGTCCCAGTTGTTGTTACTAGTCAACTTTCAGTGGACACAGAGCAAAACTGTAACATTATGTTATAATACTTTTATTGGATCAAATGGTTGTTTTATGCAACAGAATAGAGGGTTCTTAGAACTATTGTGTCTGTGTGTTCTACTGAGGACGGGCCTCTGGGAGAAAACACTGACAACACTGAATGTCTTTTGGGTGATTAAAACCTGAAGAGACCACATTCCAGGGCATGAGTTACTGTTTCTGTTCTATATGGTACCAGGGAGAGATGAGCCCCTCCTAAAAATAAAATACCTTGAATTTTGCATTGCATCCAATAATATTTTAATCAATGGCATTTCCTTAGGCTGCTCATTAGTCTTTCAGTTGTTAGTCTTCTGTTTGTTGTGTACTAAATATTTAAAAAATGTATTTGTTTTTTCTTGTGAAGCCATTGTGTTGCATTCATGTCTGAAATGTGCTGTATAAATAAAGCTTGATTTGATTTCAACAAATGAACCCAATGACTGACCAATCAAAAGACTCTTGGTCCCTCTTAGTATTTGTTAATGAATAGAATACAGTATATACATATGAGATGAGTAATACATAGACTAAGATACAGTAGGATAGGATAGAATACAGTATATACATATGAGATGAGTAATACATAGACAGATACAGTAGAATAGGATAGAATACAGTATATACATATGAGATGAGTAATGCCAGATATGTAAACATGCAGGAGATCCATGAAGGAAAGATAGTGATGGTGCTCAGTGACGTTGTTGCAAATGGTGGGGGAACAACTTCGGCATTTTTAAAAAAATGGTAAAATGGTAAAACGTTTGAGTTCATTTTGTCCATTATTACATCATTACATCAAGTGTTCCAATGGTAAAACGTTTGAGTTCATTTTGTCCTGGTCATTTTGTCTACTGTTTATTGCCACGTTGGGATGCAACCTTTGTTGTCATTTTTTAAACATTTTTTATCATTTTACCCCCGTTTTTTCTCCCCAATTTCGATCTTGTCTCATCGCTACAACTCCCCAATGGGCTTAGGAGGCGAAGGTCGAGTCATGCGTCCTCTGAAACATGACCCGTCAAACCGCGCTTCTTAACACCCGCCCGCTTAACCCGGAAGCCAGCTGCACCACTGTGTAGGAGGAAACGCCGGGCGACGCTTGGCCAATTGTGTGCCGCCCTTTGGAACTCCCGATCACGGCAGGTTGTGGTACAGCCCGGGATCGAACCCGGGTGACGCCTCTAGTGTCGCCTCTAACACTGCCATGCAGTACATTTACATTTAAGTCATTTAGCAGACGCTCTTATCCAGAGCGACTTACAAATTGGAAAGTTCATACATATTCATCCTGGTCCCCCCGTGGGGAATGAACCCACAACCCTGGCGTTGCAAGCACCATGCTCTACCAACTGAGCCACACGGGACCAGTACCTTAGACTGCTGCACCACTCGGGTCTATAGTGACACCTCTAACACTGTGATACAGTACCTTAGACTGCTGCACCACTCGGGTCTATAGTGACACCTCTAACACTGTGATACAGTACCTTAGACTGCTGCACCACTCGGGTCTATAGTGACACCTCTAACACTGTGATACAGTACCTTAGACTGCTGCACCACTCGGGTCTATAGTGACACCTCTAACACTGTGATCTAGTACCTTAGACTGCTGCACCACTCGGTCTATAGTGACACCTCTAACACTGTGATACAGTACCTTAGACTGCTGCACCACTCGGGTCTATAGTGACACCTCTAACACTGTGATACAGTACCTTAGACCGCTGCACCACTCGGGTCTATAGTGACACCTCTAACACTGTGATCTAGTACCTTAGACTGCTGCACCACTCGGGTCTATAGTGACACCTCTAACACTGTGATCTAGTACCTTAGACTGCTGCACCACTCGGGTCTATAGTGACACCTCTAACACTGTGATCTAGTACCTTAGACTGCTGCACCACTCGGGTCTATAGTGACACCTCTAACACTGTGATCTAGTACCTTAGACTGCTGCACCACTCGGGTCTATAGTGACACCTCTAACACTGTGATCTAGTACCTTAGACTGCTGCACCACTCGGGTCTATAGTGACACCTCTAACACTGTGATCTAGTACCTTAGACTGCTGCACCACTCGGGTCTATAGTGACACCTCTAACACTGTGATCTAGTACCTTAGACTGCTGCACCACTCGGGTCTATAGTGACACCTCTAACACTGTGATACAGTACCTTAGACTGCTGCACCACTCGGGTCTATAGTGACACCTCTAACACTGTGATCTAGTACCTTAGACTGCTGCACCACTCGGGTCTATAGTGACACCTCTAACACTGTGATCTAGTACCTTAGACCGCTGCACCACTCGGGTCTATAGTGACGCCTCTAACACTGTGATCTAGTACCTTAGACTGCTGCACCACTCAGGTCTATAGTGACACCTCTAACACTGTGATACAGTACCTTAGACTGCTGCACCACTCGGGTCTATAGTGACACCTCTAACACTGTGATCTAGTACCTTAGACCGCTGCACCACTCGGGTCTATAGTGACACCTCTAACACTGTGATCTAGTACCTTAGACTGCTGCACCACTCGGGTCTATAGTGACACTAACACTGTGATACAGTACCTTAGACTGCTGCACCACTCTGGTCTATAGTGACACCTCTAACACTGTGATCTAGTACCTTTGACTGCTGCACCACTCTGGTCTATAGTGACACCTCTAACACTGTGATCTAGTACCTTAGACTGCTGCACCACTCGGGTCTATAGTGACACCTCTAACACTGTGATCTAGTACCTTAGACTGCTGCACCACTCGGGTCTATAGTGACACCTCTAACACTGTGATACAGTACCTTAGACTGCTGCTCCACTCGGGTCTATAGTGACATCTCTAACACTGTGATCTAGTACCTTAGACCGCTGCACCACTCGGGTCTATAGTGACACCTCTAACACTGTGATACAGTACCTTAGACTGCTGCACCACTCGGGTCTATAGTGACACCTCTAACACTGTGATCTAGTACCTTAGACTGCTGCACCACTCGGGTCTATAGTGACACCTCTAACACTGTGATCTAGTACCTTAGACTGCTGCACCACTCGGGTCTATAGTGACACCTCTAATACTGTGATACAGTACCTTAGACTGCTGCACCACTCGGGTCTATAGTGACACCTCTAACACTGTGATACAGTACCTTAGACTGCTGCACCACTCGGGTCTATAGTGACGCCTCTAACACTGTGATCTAGTACCTTAGATTGCTGCACCACTCGGGTCTATAGTGACACCTCTAACACTGTGATCTAGTACCTTAGATTGCTGCACCACTCGGGTCTATAGTGACACCTCTAACACTGTGATCTAGTACCTTAGACTGCTGCACCACTCGGGTCTATAGTGACACCTCTAACACTGTGATCTAGTACCTTAGACTGCTGCACCACTCGGGTCTATAGTGACACCTCTAACACTGTGATCTAGTACCTTAGACTGCTGCACCACTCGGGTCTAAAGTGACACCTCTAACACTGTGATCTAGTACCTTAGACTGCTGCACCACTCTGGTCTATAGTGACGCCTCTAACACTGTGATCTAGTACCTTAGACTGCTGCACCACTCGGGTCTATAGTGACACCTCTAACACTGTGATACAGTACCTTAGACTGCTGCACCACTCGGGTCTATAGTGACACCTCTAACACTGTGATCTAGTACCTTAGACTGCTGCACCACTCGGGTCTATAGTGACACCTCTAACACTGTGATCTAGTACCTTAGACCGCTGCACCACTCGGGTCTATAGTGACACCTCTAACACTGTGATACAGTACCTTAGACTGCTGCACCACTCGGGTCTATAGTGACACCTCTAACACTGTGATCTAGTACCTTAGACTGCTGCACCACTCGGGTCTATAGTGACACCTCTAACACTGTGATCTAGTACCTTAGACTGCTGCACCACTCGGGTCTATAGTGACACCTCTAACACTGTGATACAGTACCTTAGACTGCTGCACCACTCGGGTCTATAGTGACACCTCTAACACTGTGATCTAGTACCTTAGACTGCTGCACCACTCGGGTCTATAGTGACACCTCTAACACTGTGATACAGTACCTTAGACTGCTGTACCACCCGGGTCTATAGTGACACCTCTAACACTGTGATCTAGTACCTTAGACTGCTGCACCACTCGGGTCTATAGTGACACCTCTAACACTGTGATCTAGTACCTTAGACTGCTGCACCACTCGGGTCTATAGTGACACCTCTAACACTGTGATGCAGTACCTTAGACTGCTGCACCACTCGGGTCTATAGTGACACCTCTAACACTGTGATACAGTACCTTAGACTGCTGCACCACTCGGGTCTATAGTGACACCTCTAACACTGTGATCTAGTACCTTAGACTGCTGCACCACTCGGGTCTATAGTGACACCTCTAACACTGTGATCTAGTACCTTAGACTGCTGCACCACTCGGGTCTATAGTGACACCTCTAACACTGTGATACAGTACCTTAGACTGCTGCACCACTCGGGTCTATAGTGACACCTCTAACACTGTGATCTAGTACCTTAGACTGCTGCACCACTCGGGTCTATAGTGACACCTCTAACACTGTGATCTAGTACCTTAGACTGCTGCACCACTCGGGTCTATAGTGACACCTCTAACACTGTGATACAGTACCTTAGACTGCTGCACCACTCGGGTCTATAGTGACACCTCTAACACTGTGATCTAGTACCTTAGACTGCTGCACCACTCGGGTCTATAGTGACACCTCTAACACTGTGATACAGTACCTTAGACTGCTGTACCACCCGGGTCTATAGTGACACCTCTAACACTGTGATCTAGTACCTTAGACTGCTGCACCACTCGGGTCTATAGTGACACCTCTAACACTGTGATCTAGTACCTTAGACTGCTGCACCACTCGGGTCTATAGTGACACCTCTAACACTGTGATGCAGTACCTTAGACTGCTGCACCACTCGGGTCTATAGTGACACCTCTAACACTGTGATGCAGTACCTTAGACTGCTGCACCACTCGGGTCTATAGTGACACCTCTAACACTGTGATACAGTACCTTAGACTGCTGCACCACTCGGGTCTATAGTGACACCTCTAACACTGTGATCTAGTACCTTAGACTGCTGCACCACTCGGGTCTATAGTGACGCCTCTAACACTGTGATCTAGTACCTTAGACTGCTGCACCACTCGGGTCTATAGTGACACCTCTAACACTGTGATACAGTACCTTAGACCGCTGCACCACTAGGGTCTATAGTGACACCTCTAACACTGTGATACAGTACCTTAGACTGCTGCACCACTCGGGTCTATAGTGACACCTCTAACACTGTGATCTAGTACCTTAGATCGCTGCACCACTCGGGTCTATAGTGACGCCTCTAACACTGTGATCTAGTACCTTAGACTGCTGCACCACTCGGGTCTATAGTGACGCCTCTAACACTGCGATGCAATACCTTAGATCGCTGCACCACTCGGGTCTATAGTGACGCCTCTAACACTGTGATCTAGTACCTTAGACCGCTGCACCACTCGGGTCTATAGTGACACCTCTAACACTGTGATCTAGTACCTTAGACTGCTGCACCACTAGGGTCTATAGTGACACCTCTAACACTGTGATCTAGTACCTTAGACTGCTGCACCACTCGGGTCTATAGTGACGCCTCTAACACTGTGATACAGTACCTTAGACTGCTGCACCACTCTGGTCTATAGTGACACCTCTAACACTGTGATCTAGTACCTTAGACTGCTGCACCACTCGGGTCTATAGTGACACCTCTAACACTGTGATCTAGTACCTTAGACTGCTGCACCACTCAGGTCTATAGTGACACCTCTAACACTGTGATCTAGTACCTTAGACTGCTGCACCACTAGGGTCTATAGTGACACCTCTAACACTGTGATCTAGTACCTTAGACTGCTGCACCACTCGGGTCTATAGTGACGCCTCTAACACTGTGATACAGTACCTTAGACTGCTGCACCACTCGGGTCTATAGTGACACCTCTAACACTGTGATCTAGTACCTTAGACTGCTGCACCACTCGGGTCTATAGTGACACCTCTAACACTGTGATCTAGTACCTTAGACTGCTGCACCACTCGGGTCTATAGTGATGCCTCTAACACTGTGATCTAGTACCTTAGACTGCTGCACCACTCGGGTCTATAGTGACGCCTCTAACACTGTGATCTAGTACCTTAGACTGCTGCACCACTCGGGTCTATAGTGACACCTCTAACACTGTGATCTAGTACCTTAGACTGCTGCACCACTCGGGTCTATAGTGACACCTCTAACACTGTGATCTAGTACCTTAGACCGCTGCACCACTCGGGTCTATAGTGACACCTCTAGCACTGTGATCTAGTACCTTAGACTGCTGCACCACTCGGGTCTATAGTGACACCTCTAACACTGTGATCTAGTACCTTAAACCGCTGCACCACTCGGGTCTATAGTGACACCTCTAACACTGTGATCTAGTACCTTAGACTGCTGCACCACTCGGGTCTATAGTGACACCTCTAACACTGTGATCTAGTACCTTAGACTGCTGCACCACTCTGTTCTATAGTGACGCCTCTAGCACTGTGATCTAGTACCTTAGACTGCTGCACCACTCGGGTCTATAGTGACGCCTCTAACACTGCGATGCAATACCTTAGATCGCTGCACCACTCGGGTCTATAGTGACGCCTCTAACACTGTGATCTAGTACCTTAGACCGCTGCACCACTCGGGTCTATAGTGACACCTCTAACACTGTGATCTAGTACCTTAGACTGCTGCACCACTCGGGTCTATAGTGACACCTCTAATACTGTGATACAGTACCTTAGACTGCTGCACCACTCGGGTCTATAGTGACACCTCTAACACTGTGATACAGTACCTTAGACTGCTGCACCACTCGGGTCTATAGTGACGCCTCTAACACTGTGATCTAGTACCTTAGATTGCTGCACCACTCGGGTCTATAGTGACACCTCTAACACTGTGATCTAGTACCTTAGATTGCTGCACCACTCGGGTCTATAGTGACACCTCTAACACTGTGATCTAGTACCTTAGACTGCTGCACCACTCGGGTCTATAGTGACACCTCTAACACTGTGATCTAGTACCTTAGACTGCTGCACCACTCGGGTCTATAGTGACACCTCTAACACTGTGATCTAGTACCTTAGACTGCTGCACCACTCGGGTCTAAAGTGACACCTCTAACACTGTGATCTAGTACCTTAGACTGCTGCACCACTCTGGTCTATAGTGACGCCTCTAACACTGTGATCTAGTACCTTAGACTGCTGCACCACTCGGGTCTATAGTGACACCTCTAACACTGTGATACAGTACCTTAGACTGCTGCACCACTCGGGTCTATAGTGACACCTCTAACACTGTGATCTAGTACCTTAGACTGCTGCACCACTCGGGTCTATAGTGACACCTCTAACACTGTGATCTAGTACCTTAGACCGCTGCACCACTCGGGTCTATAGTGACACCTCTAACACTGTGATACAGTACCTTAGACTGCTGCACCACTCGGGTCTATAGTGACACCTCTAACACTGTGATCTAGTACCTTAGACTGCTGCACCACTCGGGTCTATAGTGACACCTCTAACACTGTGATCTAGTACCTTAGACTGCTGCACCACTCGGGTCTATAGTGACACCTCTAACACTGTGATCTAGTACCTTAGACTGCTGCACCACTCGGGTCTATAGTGACACCTCTAACACTGTGATCTAGTACCTTAGACTGCTGCACCACTCGGGTCTAAAGTGACACCTCTAACACTGTGATCTAGTACCTTAGACTGCTGCACCACTCTGGTCTATAGTGACGCCTCTAACACTGTGATCTAGTACCTTAGACTGCTGCACCACTCGGGTCTATAGTGACACCTCTAACACTGTGATACAGTACCTTAGACTGCTGCACCACTCGGGTCTATAGTGACACCTCTAACACTGTGATCTAGTACCTTAGACTGCTGCACCACTCGGGTCTATAGTGACACCTCTAACACTGTGATCTAGTACCTTAGACCGCTGCACCACTCGGGTCTATAGTGACACCTCTAACACTGTGATACAGTACCTTAGACTGCTGCACCACTCGGGTCTATAGTGACACCTCTAACACTGTGATCTAGTACCTTAGACTGCTGCACCACTCGGGTCTATAGTGACACCTCTAACACTGTGATCTAGTACCTTAGACTGCTGCACCACTCGGGTCTATAGTGACACCTCTAACACTGTGATCTAGTACCTTAGACTGCTGCACCACTCGGGTCTATAGTGACACCTCTAACACTGTGATCTAGTACCTTAGACTGCTGCACCACTCGGGTCTATAGTGACACCTCTAATACTGTGATACAGTACCTTAGACTGCTGCACCACTCGGGTCTATAGTGACACCTCTAACACTGTGATACAGTACCTTAGACTGCTGCACCACTCGGGTCTATAGTGACGCCTCTAACACTGTGATCTAGTACCTTAGATTGCTGCACCACTCGGGTCTATAGTGACACCTCTAACACTGTGATCTAGTACCTTAGATTGCTGCACCACTCGGGTCTATAGTGACACCTCTAACACTGTGATCTAGTACCTTAGACTGCTGCACCACTCGGGTCTATAGTGACACCTCTAACACTGTGATCTAGTACCTTAGACTGCTGCACCACTCGGGTCTATAGTGACACCTCTAACACTGTGATCTAGTACCTTAGACTGCTGCACCACTCGGGTCTAAAGTGACACCTCTAACACTGTGATCTAGTACCTTAGACTGCTGCACCACTCTGGTCTATAGTGACGCCTCTAACACTGTGATCTAGTACCTTAGACTGCTGCACCACTCGGGTCTATAGTGACACCTCTAACACTGTGATACAGTACCTTAGACTGCTGCACCACTCGGGTCTATAGTGACACCTCTAACACTGTGATCTAGTACCTTAGACTGCTGCACCACTCGGGTCTATAGTGACACCTCTAACACTGTGATCTAGTACCTTAGACCGCTGCACCACTCGGGTCTATAGTGACACCTCTAACACTGTGATACAGTACCTTAGACTGCTGCACCACTCGGGTCTATAGTGACACCTCTAACACTGTGATCTAGTACCTTAGACTGCTGCACCACTCGGGTCTATAGTGACACCTCTAACACTGTGATCTAGTACCTTAGACTGCTGCACCACTCGGGTCTATAGTGACACCTCTAACACTGTGATACAGTACCTTAGACTGCTGCACCACTCGGGTCTATAGTGACACCTCTAACACTGTGATCTAGTACCTTAGACTGCTGCACCACTCGGGTCTATAGTGACACCTCTAACACTGTGATACAGTACCTTAGACTGCTGTACCACCCGGGTCTATAGTGACACCTCTAACACTGTGATCTAGTACCTTAGACTGCTGCACCACTCGGGTCTATAGTGACACCTCTAACACTGTGATCTAGTACCTTAGACTGCTGCACCACTCGGGTCTATAGTGACACCTCTAACACTGTGATGCAGTACCTTAGACTGCTGCACCACTCGGGTCTATAGTGACACCTCTAACACTGTGATGCAGTACCTTAGACTGCTGCACCACTCGGGTCTATAGTGACACCTCTAACACTGTGATACAGTACCTTAGACTGCTGCACCACTCGGGTCTATAGTGACACCTCTAACACTGTGATCTAGTACCTTAGACTGCTGCACCACTCGGGTCTATAGTGACGCCTCTAACACTGTGATCTAGTACCTTAGACTGCTGCACCACTCGGGTCTATAGTGACACCTCTAACACTGTGATACAGTACCTTAGACCGCTGCACCACTAGGGTCTATAGTGACACCTCTAACACTGTGATACAGTACCTTAGACTGCTGCACCACTCGGGTCTATAGTGACACCTCTAACACTGTGATCTAGTACCTTAGATCGCTGCACCACTCGGGTCTATAGTGACGCCTCTAACACTGTGATCTAGTACCTTAGACTGCTGCACCACTCGGGTCTATAGTGACGCCTCTAACACTGCGATGCAATACCTTAGATCGCTGCACCACTCGGGTCTATAGTGACGCCTCTAACACTGTGATCTAGTACCTTAGACCGCTGCACCACTCAGGTCTATAGTGACACCTCTAACACTGTGATCTAGTACCTTAGACTGCTGCACCACTAGGGTCTATAGTGACACCTCTAACACTGTGATCTAGTACCTTAGACTGCTGCACCACTCGGGTCTATAGTGACGCCTCTAACACTGTGATACAGTACCTTAGACTGCTGCACCACTCTGGTCTATAGTGACACCTCTAACACTGTGATCTAGTACCTTAGACTGCTGCACCACTCGGGTCTATAGTGACACCTCTAACACTGTGATCTAGTACCTTAGACTGCTGCACCACTCAGGTCTATAGTGACACCTCTAACACTGTGATCTAGTACCTTAGACTGCTGCACCACTAGGGTCTATAGTGACACCTCTAACACTGTGATCTAGTACCTTAGACTGCTGCACCACTCGGGTCTATAGTGACGCCTCTAACACTGTGATACAGTACCTTAGACTGCTGCACCACTCTGGTCTATAGTGACACCTCTAACACTGTGATCTAGTACCTTAGACTGCTGCACCACTCGGGTCTATAGTGACACCTCTAACACTGTGATCTAGTACCTTAGACTGCTGCACCACTCGGGTCTATAGTGATGCCTCTAACACTGTGATCTAGTACCTTAGACTGCTGCACCACTCGGGTCTATAGTGACGCCTCTAACACTGTGATCTAGTACCTTAGACTGCTGCACCACTCGGGTCTATAGTGACACCTCTAACACTGTGATCTAGTACCTTAGACTGCTGCACCACTCGGGTCTATAGTGACACCTCTAACACTGTGATCTAGTACCTTAGACCGCTGCACCACTCGGGTCTATAGTGACACCTCTAGCACTGTGATCTAGTACCTTAGACTGCTGCACCACTCGGGTCTATAGTGACACCTCTAACACTGTGATCTAGTACCTTAAACCGCTGCACCACTCGGGTCTATAGTGACACCTCTAACACTGTGATCTAGTACCTTAGACTGCTGCACCACTCGGGTCTATAGTGACACCTCTAACACTGTGATCTAGTACCTTAGACTGCTGCACCACTCTGTTCTATAGTGACGCCTCTAGCACTGTGATCTAGTACCTTAGACTGCTGCACCACTCGGGTCTATAGTGACGCCTCTAACACTGCGATGCAATACCTTAGATCGCTGCACCACTCGGGTCTATAGTGACGCCTCTAACACTGTGATCTAGTACCTTAGACCGCTGCACCACTCGGGTCTATAGTGACACCTCTAACACTGTGATCTAGTACCTTAGACTGCTGCACCACTCGGGTCTATAGTGACACCTCTAATACTGTGATACAGTACCTTAGACTGCTGCACCACTCGGGTCTATAGTGACACCTCTAACACTGTGATACAGTACCTTAGACTGCTGCACCACTCGGGTCTATAGTGACGCCTCTAACACTGTGATCTAGTACCTTAGATTGCTGCACCACTCGGGTCTATAGTGACACCTCTAACACTGTGATCTAGTACCTTAGATTGCTGCACCACTCGGGTCTATAGTGACACCTCTAACACTGTGATCTAGTACCTTAGACTGCTGCACCACTCGGGTCTATAGTGACACCTCTAACACTGTGATCTAGTACCTTAGACTGCTGCACCACTCGGGTCTATAGTGACACCTCTAACACTGTGATCTAGTACCTTAGACTGCTGCACCACTCGGGTCTAAAGTGACACCTCTAACACTGTGATCTAGTACCTTAGACTGCTGCACCACTCTGGTCTATAGTGACGCCTCTAACACTGTGATCTAGTACCTTAGACTGCTGCACCACTCGGGTCTATAGTGACACCTCTAACACTGTGATACAGTACCTTAGACTGCTGCACCACTCGGGTCTATAGTGACACCTCTAACACTGTGATCTAGTACCTTAGACTGCTGCACCACTCGGGTCTATAGTGACACCTCTAACACTGTGATCTAGTACCTTAGACCGCTGCACCACTCGGGTCTATAGTGACACCTCTAACACTGTGATACAGTACCTTAGACTGCTGCACCACTCGGGTCTATAGTGACACCTCTAACACTGTGATCTAGTACCTTAGACTGCTGCACCACTCGGGTCTATAGTGACACCTCTAACACTGTGATCTAGTACCTTAGACTGCTGCACCACTCGGGTCTATAGTGACACCTCTAACACTGTGATACAGTACCTTAGACTGCTGCACCACTCGGGTCTATAGTGACACCTCTAACACTGTGATCTAGTACCTTAGACTGCTGCACCACTCGGGTCTATAGTGACACCTCTAACACTGTGATACAGTACCTTAGACTGCTGTACCACCCGGGTCTATAGTGACACCTCTAACACTGTGATCTAGTACCTTAGACTGCTGCACCACTCGGGTCTATAGTGACACCTCTAACACTGTGATCTAGTACCTTAGACTGCTGCACCACTCGGGTCTATAGTGACACCTCTAACACTGTGATGCAGTACCTTAGACTGCTGCACCACTCGGGTCTATAGTGACACCTCTAACACTGTGATGCAGTACCTTAGACTGCTGCACCACTCGGGTCTATAGTGACACCTCTAACACTGTGATACAGTACCTTAGACTGCTGCACCACTCGGGTCTATAGTGACACCTCTAACACTGTGATCTAGTACCTTAGACTGCTGCACCACTCGGGTCTATAGTGACGCCTCTAACACTGTGATCTAGTACCTTAGACTGCTGCACCACTCGGGTCTATAGTGACACCTCTAACACTGTGATACAGTACCTTAGACCGCTGCACCACTAGGGTCTATAGTGACACCTCTAACACTGTGATACAGTACCTTAGACTGCTGCACCACTCGGGTCTATAGTGACACCTCTAACACTGTGATCTAGTACCTTAGATCGCTGCACCACTCGGGTCTATAGTGACGCCTCTAACACTGTGATCTAGTACCTTAGACTGCTGCACCACTCGGGTCTATAGTGACGCCTCTAACACTGCGATGCAATACCTTAGATCGCTGCACCACTCGGGTCTATAGTGACGCCTCTAACACTGTGATCTAGTACCTTAGACCGCTGCACCACTCGGGTCTATAGTGACACCTCTAACACTGTGATCTAGTACCTTAGACTGCTGCACCACTAGGGTCTATAGTGACACCTCTAACACTGTGATCTAGTACCTTAGACTGCTGCACCACTCGGGTCTATAGTGACGCCTCTAACACTGTGATACAGTACCTTAGACTGCTGCACCACTCTGGTCTATAGTGACACCTCTAACACTGTGATCTAGTACCTTAGACTGCTGCACCACTCGGGTCTATAGTGACACCTCTAACACTGTGATCTAGTACCTTAGACTGCTGCACCACTCAGGTCAATAGTGACACCTCTAACACTGTGATCTAGTACCTTAGACTGCTGCACCACTAGGGTCTATAGTGACACCTCTAACACTGTGATCTAGTACCTTAGACTGCTGCACCACTCGGGTCTATAGTGACGCCTCTAACACTGTGATACAGTACCTTAGACTGCTGCACCACTCGGGTCTATAGTGACACCTCTAACACTGTGATCTAGTACCTTAGACTGCTGCACCACTCGGGTCTATAGTGACACCTCTAACACTGTGATCTAGTACCTTAGACTGCTGCACCACTCGGGTCTATAGTGATGCCTCTAACACTGTGATCTAGTACCTTAGACTGCTGCACCACTCAGGTCTATAGTGACGCCTCTAACACTGTGATCTAGTACCTTAGACTGCTGCACCACTCGGGTCTATAGTGACACCTCTAACACTGTGATCTAGTACCTTAGACTGCTGCACCACTCGGGTCTATAGTGACACCTCTAACACTGTGATCTAGTACCTTAGACCGCTGCACCACTCGGGTCTATAGTGACACCTCTAGCACTGTGATCTAGTACCTTAGACTGCTGCACCACTCGGGTCTATAGTGACACCTCTAACACTGTGATCTAGTACCTTAAACCGCTGCACCACTCGGGTCTATAGTGACACCTCTAACACTGTGATCTAGTACCTTAGACTGCTGCACCACTCGGGTCTATAGTGACACCTCTAACACTGTGATCTAGTACCTTAGACTGCTGCACCACTCTGTTCTATAGTGACGCCTCTAACACTGTGATACAGTACTTTAGACTGCTGCACCACTCGGGTCTATAGTGACGCCTCTAACACTGTGATGCAGTACCTTAGACTGCTGCACCACTCGGGTCTATAGTGACGCCTCTAACACTGTGATCTAGTACCTTAGACTGCTGCACCACTCGGGTCTATAGTGACGCCTCTAACACTGTGATGCAGTACCTTAGACTGCTGCACCACTCGGGTCTATAGTGACACCTCTAACACTGTGATCTAGTACCTTAGACTGCTGCACCACTCGGGTCTATAGTGACACCTCTAACACTGTGATCTAGTACCTTAGACTGCTGCACCACTAGGGTCTAGAGTGACACCTCTAACACTGTGATCTAGTACCTTAGACTGCTGCACCACTCGGGTCTATAGTGACACCTCTAACACTGTGATCTAGTACCTTAGACTGCTGCACCACTCGGGTCTATAGTGACACCTCTAACACTGTGATGCAGTACCTTAGACTGCTGCACCACTCGGGTCTATAGTGACACCTCTAACACTGTGATCCAGTACCTTAGACTGCTGCACCACTCGGGTCTATAGTGACACCTCTAACACTGTGATCTAGTACCTTAGACTGCTGCACCACTCGGGTCTATAGTGACACCTCTAACACTGTGATCCAGTACCTTAGACTGCTGCACCACTCGGGTCTATAGTGACACCTCTAACACTGTGATACAGTACCTTAGATCGCTGTACCACTCGGGTCTATAGTGACACCTCTAACACTGTGATCTAGTACCTTAGACTGCTGCACCACTCGGGTCTATAGTGACACCTCTAACACTGCGATACAGTACCTTAGATCGCTGTGCCACTCAGGCATAACCTTTTTTTAACCAATTCTGATGGTTGTTAAAAGTGGAATTTTGACATTATTACTTAACACTCCCAACACTCCCAACTATAATTCTCTTTGGCACCGTAGACATCTAGTGACCACTTGATTCCATGTGACCAAACATTTCTGAGGCTGAGTCTCAAATAGTCACCTGTCCATTTTAATAGCCGGGCAATAGCACACATAGCAAATACATTTTGGGTCTGAATTAAAGGAGCTACAATTATAGTTTAATTACATGTTTTAAATAAAATGTCCATAATATCTGCATTAATAGTGGAATGATCGTGTTTCACAATATTTCGAAATATAAAAATATATTCTCTGTCTTCTATTGTGTTGTTGACTGAATGTTTGTTCCATGTGTAACTCTGTGTTGTTGTTTTTGTCGAACTGCTTTGCTTTATCTTGGCCAGGTCGCAGTTGTAAATGAGAACTTGTTCTCAACTGGCAGACCTGGTTAAATAAAGGACAAATAAATACAACATAATAACACAAAAATGTAGCAGCAGTATAGACCTAGTCTGTTCATTATATACATCTATATGATGTATTGTTACACCATGTAGGAGCAGTATAGACCTAGTCTGTTCATTATATACATCTACATGATGTATTGTTACACCATGTAGGAGCAGTATAGACCTACAGTAGCTAGCTACTTATTTAGATTTAGTTTGACTTAATGAAACTGCCTTAAATGTGCTGTAATAAACATTTTTTATTCGCACTAATCGATCAACACATTCCTGTCTTTGTATCTCTCAATATAATAGTATTATTTAATTCAATCCATTTAAAATAATCTTTGTCTGAAAATAAAATATGATCCTCAACTGCGTTTCCCCTCCAGTCAGCAGACGGCGATGTGCGTCTTTCAGGCGATGCTGCCAGCGTGACGTATAATCTAGTGGACGGTTCTTCATAAACAGCTCGTCAACCACCTCGGTAGCTTGCTAGCCAACATAGCCGAAAGATTCAAGCTATTTATACGCTTTCGGTGTATATTAGTTACTGTGTGTTCTACACACTTCTGTCGTATCTACTTGTTAACCTATTTAATTTAATATTACGTTATTTTGTATTAGTCAGCTATAGTAGCTGGCTGGTTAAGTTAGCACTAGTCTAGTCGCTAATGATAGCTAGCTAGCTAACATCTCCGACCATGAGCTCCCTAAACTTCTCTCCTCCTGCTAAAGAAGAGGAGGTCTGCTGGACGGAGAAAGAAGCTCCGGGGCTGAACATTGTCGTGAAAGAGGAGAAGGAAGAGGAGGATGTCACAGTAAAACAAGAAGTAGAGGTTGAGGCTGTTACAGTGAAAGAAGAAGAGAAAGACGTTTCAGTGAAAGAAGAGGATGACGCGTTCAGATTGAAAGAGGAAGAAGATGTTACAGTAAAAGAAGAGGAAGATAAGGAGGATGATGTAGTTTTTGGAGTGAAGAAGGAAGGAGAGATTACTGTCACATTGAAAGATAAAGAGGTGGAGATAGGAGATCTGATTAACACCAGTAAGTACCACCTTAAATGTGTTTTTAACTTAGGATATTCAGAGTTGGCTCGTCAATACCTCTTCAACGGAGGGCCCAGGATGATGATTGATATGTCTAGAATCAGACGACGTAGAGAGCAAGCTACCCCTTGTTTTCTCTGTTCCGTTTCCAAAAAGTGGCTTATCATATTTATTTGAGAAGGGTCTATCTGCTGACCGCAGACTGGGGGGCACGGCATGTAGTGTTTTTCATGTAGTGATGTTTTACTACACACCGTGCCCCCCAATAGTGCCATGTGAGAGTTGGGTTGGCTACACCAAAGATTATGGATGTACTGACAAGATGTCTCTCCGCCCTAACAAGGGGAGTCGTTGTCCACAAAGCGGCACTGCGGGTTGTCTAGCTCCCGCCTATCCTTTCTTTGGATTGGTGGATACATCTTATTATTGTAATCTATTGTTTCTATTCTATGAGGGTTGTTGTCGTCAACCGACTCTATTCAATGGAGAGAGATGCTAAGCTACTAGCATGAATATGCACCGCCTGTATTCAATGGAGAGAGATGCTAAGCTACTAGCATGAATTTGCATAGCGATCTGGAGACAACTCCTATAGTGTTTTTATCAAAGTTGTCGGTATGTCACGTGTCCACATAACAACTTAAGCATTACGAAACGTCTGTTGGATCAAGTAAACCTCACGTAGCAAATAAGCTATTCATTTTGTTGTTGACCAAATTCGACGCTTTCCACATTGCGTTGATAATTGTTTCTACTTGGATACAACCTGCTGTAACCTACTGGCTTGACCTAGAGAGTTACAACCTACTGTAACCTACTGGCATGACCTAGAGAGATACAACCTACTGTAACCTACTGGCATGACCTAGAGAGTTACAACCTACTGTAACCTTCTGGCATGACCTAGAGAGTTACAACCTACTGTAACCTACTGGCATGACCTAGAGAGTTACAACCTACTGTAACCTACTGGCATGACCTAGAGAGTTACAACCTACTGTAGCCTACTGGCATGACCTAGAGAGATACAACCTACTGTAGCCTACTGGCATGACCTAGAGAGATACAACCTACTGTAACCTACTGGCAGGACCTAGAGAGATACAACCTACTGTAATCTACTGGCAGGACCTAGAGAGATACAACCTACTGTAACCGACTGGCATGACCTAGAGAGATACAACCTACTGTAACCTACTGGCATGACCTAGAGAGTTACAACCTACTGTAGCCTACTGGCATGACCTAGAGACTTACAACCTACTGTAACCTACTGGCATGACCGAGAGAGTTACAACCTACTGTAACCTACTGGCATGACCTAGAGAGATACAACCTACTGTAGCCTACTGGCATGACCTAGAGAGATACAACCTACTGTAGCCTACTGGCATGACCTAGAGAGTTACAACCTACTGTAACCTACTGGCATGACCTAGAGAGTTACAACCTACTGTAACCTACTGGCATGACCTAGAGAGATACAACCTACTGTAACCTACTGGCATGACCTAGAGAGATACAACCTACTGTAACCTACTGGCATGACCTAGAGAGTTACAACCTACTGTAACCTACTGGCATGACCTAGAGAGTTACAACCTACTGTAACCGACTGGCATGACCTAGAGAGTTACAACCTACTGTAACCTACTGGCATTACCTAGAGAGTTACAACCTACTGTAACCTACTGGCATGACCTAGAGCGTTACAACCTACTGTAGCCTACTGGCATGACCTAGAGAGTTACAACCTACTGTAACCTACTGGCATGACCTAGAGAGATACAACCTACTGTAGCCTACTGGCATGACCTAGAGCGTTACAACCTACTGTAGCCTACTGGCATGACCTAGAGAGATACAACCTACTGTAGCCTACTGGCATGACCTAGAGCGTTACAACCTACTGTAGCCTACTGGCATGACCTAGAGCGTTACAACCTACTGTAGCCTACTGGCATGACCTAGAGAGATACAACCTACTGTAGCATACTGGCATGACCTAGAGAGATACAACCTACTGTAGCCTACTGGCATGACCTAGAGCGTTACAACCTACTGTAGCCTACTGGCATGACCTAGAGCGTTACAACCTACTGTAGCCTACTGGCATGACCTAGAGAGATACAACCTACTGTAGCATACTGGCATGACCTAGAGAGATACAACCTACTGTAGCCTACTGGCAGGACCTAGAGAGATACAACCTACTGTAACCTACTGGCATGACCTAGAGCGTTACAACCTACTGTAGCCTACTGGCATGACCTAGAGCGTTACAACCTACTGTAGCCTACTGGCATGACCTAGAGAGATACAACCTACTGTAACCTACTGGCTTGACCTAGAGCGTTACAACCTACTGTAGCCTACTGGCATGACCTAGAGCGTTACAACCTACTGTAGTCTACTGGCATGACCTAGAGCGTTACAACCTACTGTAGCCTTCTGGCTTGACCTAGAGAGCTAAAGTTGTACATTTCCTGGATTTTAAATGAATATTTTCCAGTAATAATGATAATTTGTATCTTCCTATCCACATGTGGGATCCCTCTCCATTGTCGTCCTCTCTACACCAATAACAGACAACTACTGTGGGACTCCCATTCACGGCCGGATGTGATACAGCCTGGATTCGAACCAGGGACTGTAGTGACACCTCTTGCACTGAGATGCAGTGGCTTAGACCGCTGCGTCTAACTTTTTAACTGTACTAGAATGCTTAAAAGGCCGCTAAAATTTTAAATATCGGTTATCGGTATCGTTTTTTGGGGCAAGGAAAATATTGGATATCGGTATTGGCCAAAAATGTAATCTCGGTGCATCCCTTTATTCTAAAATGTATCACAATACCCCATAATGACATCACAATACCCCATAATGCCAAAGCAAAAACACGTTTAGTTTTTTTTCAAATGTATTGAAACTATTCCCCAGGATAACTAGTCTCGGAGTAATGTAAGATCCCAGGATAACTAGTCTCAGAGTAATGTTAGATCCCAGGATAACTAGTCTCAGAGTAATGTAAGATCCCAGGATAACTAGTCTCAGAGTAATGTAAGATCCCAGGATAACTAGTCTCAGAGTAATGTAAGATCCCAGGATAACTAGTCTCAGAGTAATGTTAGATCCCAGGATAACTAGTCTCAGAGTAATGTAAGATGCTTGGAAAAAGAAGCTGAAAAGAATAACAGAACGGCACCATTAGAACTAAAATGTGTATCCTGGATGTCAGACCCCCAACCCTCCAAACTGTAAATAAATAATAAAATGTGTATCCTGGATGTCAGACCCCCAACCCTCCAAACTGTAAATAAATAATAAAATGTGTATCCTGGATGTCAGACCCCCAACCCTCCAAACTGTAAATAAATAATAAAATGTGTATCCTGGATGTCAGACCCCCAACCCTCCAAACTAAATAAATAATAAAATGTGTCCCTGGATGTCAGACCCCCAACCCTCCAAACTGTAAATAAATAATAAAATGTGTATCCTGGATGTCAGACCCCCGACCCTCCAAACTAAATAAATAATAAAATGTGTCGCCTGGATGTCAGACCCCCAACCCTCCAAACTGTAAATAAATAATAAAATGTGTATCCTGGATGTCAGACCCCCAACCCTCCAAACTAAATAAATAATAAAATGTGTCCCTGGATGTCAGACCCCCAACCCTCCAAACTGTAAATAAATAATAAAATGTGTATCCTGGATGTCAGACCCCCGACCCTCCAAACTAAATAAATAATAAAATGTGTCGCCTGGATGTCAGACCCCCAACCCTCCAAACTGTAAATAAATAATAAAATGTGTATCCTGGATGTCAGACCCCCAACCCTCCAAACTAAATAAATAATAAAATGTGTCGCCTGGATGTCAGACCCCCAACCCTCCAAACTGAATAAATAATAAAATGTGTCTCCTTGGCAACATTAGAACCTCGGTACGTTTACTGTGTTCTGGGTCGAGACAAAGGAATGATGTAAACAAATAATCCAAAATATTTTTGTCAATGAGACAGTATATTAACAAAGGAATGACCGAACCCCATTTGGTGACTGAATGCTTGTAAGGAAAACTAGATGATCAAAACATTAGATCACATCAAATAAGCCTGAGTGGTTTCACCTCCTCCCAGACTATACTGGATACTACAGTTATAACTATACATAGCTATACAGGATACTACAGTTATACAGGATACTACAGTTATACAGGATACTACAGTTATAACTATACATAGCTATACAGGATACTACAGTTATACAGGATACTACAGTTATACAGGATACTACAGTTATACAGGATACTACAGTTATAACTATACATAGTTATACAGGATACTACAGTTATACAGGATACTACAGTTATACAGGATACTACAGTTATAACTATACATAGTTATACAGGATACTACAGTTATACAGGATACTACAGTTATAACTATACATAGTTATACAGGATACTACAGTTATACAGGATACTACAGTTATACAGGATACTACAGTTATAACTATACATAGTTATACAGGATACTACAGTTAACTATACACAGTTATACAGGATACTACAGTTATAACTATACATAGTTATACAGGATACTACAGTTATACAGGATACTACAGTTATACAGGATACTACAGTTATAACTATACACAGTTATACAGGATACTACAGTTATACAGGATACTACAGTTATAACTATACATAGTTATACAGGATACTACAGTTATAACTATACATAGTTATACAGAATACTACAGTTATACTGGATACTACAGTTATACAGGATACTACAGTTATAACTATACATAGTTATACAGGATACTACAGTTATACAGGATACTACAGTTATAACTATACATAGTTATACAGGATACTACAGTTATAACTATACATAGTTATACAGGATACTACAGTTATACAGGATACTACAGTTATAACTATACATAGTTATACTGGATACTACAGTTATACTGGATACTACAGTTATACAGGATACTACATTTATACAGGATACTACAGTTATACAGGATACTACAGTTATAACTATACACAGTTATACAGGATACTACAGTTATAACTATACACAGTTATACAGGATACTACAGTTATACAGGATACTACAGTTATACAGGATACTACAGTTATAACTATACACAGTTATACAGGATACTACAGTTATAACTATACATAGTTATACAGGATACTACAGTTATACAGGATACTACAGTTATAACTATACATAGTTATACTGGGTACTACAGTTATACAGGATACTACAGTTATACAGGATACTACAGTTATAACTATACATAGTTATACAGGATACTACAGTTATACAGGATACTACAGTTATAACTATACACAGTTATACAGGATACTACAGTTATAACTATACACAGTTATACAGGATACTACAGTTATAACTATACACAGTTATACAGGATACTACAGTTATAACTATACATAGTTATACAGGATACTACAGTTATACAGGATACTACAGTTATACAGGATACCACAGTTATAACTATACACAGTTATACAGGATACTACAGTTCTAACTATACACAGTTATACAGGATACTACAGTTATACAGGATACTACAGTTATACAGGATACTACAGTTATAACTATACATAGTTATACTGGATACTACAGTTATACTGGATACTACAGTTATAACTATACATAGTTATACAGGATACTACAGTTATACAGGATACTACAGCTATACAGGATACTACAGTTATAACTATACATAGTTATACAGGATACTACAGTTATACAGGATACTACAGCTATACAGGATACTACAGTTATAACTATACATAGTTATACTGGATACTACAGTTATACTGGATACTACAGTTATACAGGATACTACAGTTATAACTATACATAGTTATATAGGATACTACAGTTATACAGGATACTACAGTTATAACTATACATAGTTATACAGGATACTACAGTTATACATGATACTACAGTTATACAGGATACTACAGTTATACAGGATACTACAGTTATAACTATACATAGTTATTCCAAAGGTGGGCTACTTACTATCCACTATTTGCAAGCCACCGTTGCTGATCTATTTTATTTATTTATTTCACCTTTATTTAACCAGGTAGGAAAGTTGAGAACAAGTTCTCATTTACAATTGCGACCTGGCCAAGATAAAGCAAAGCAGTGCGACACATACAACAACACAGAGTTACACATGGAGTGTAACAAACATACAGTCAATAATACAGTAGAAAAATAAGTCTATATACAATGTGAGCAAATGAGGTAAATGCAAAAAAAGGCCATGGTGGCAAAGTAAATACAATATAGCAAGTAAAACACTGGAATGGTAGATTTGCAGTGGAAGAATGTGCAAAGTAGAAATAGAAATAAAGGGGTGCAAAGGAGCTAAATAAATAAATAAATACAGTAGGGGAAGAGGTAGTTGTTTGGGCTAAATTAAAGATGGGCTATGTACAGGTGCAGTAATCTGTGAGCTCCTCTGACAGCTGGTGCTTAAAGCTAGTGAGGGAGATAAGTCTTTCCAGTTTCAGAGATTTTTGTAGTTCGTTCCAGTCATTGGCAGCAGAGAAGTATGCTCCAGGAAGTATATCTCACTGGTCATCCCCAAAGCCAACAGCTACTTTGGCCGCCTTTCCTTCCAGTTCTCTGCTGCCAATGACTGGAACGAATCGCAAAAATCGCTGAAGTTGGAGACTTATATCTCCCTCACTAACTTTAAGAATCAACTATCTGAGCAGCTTACCGATCGCTGCAGCTGTACACAGCCCATCTGTAAGTAGCCCATCCAATGCTTACCTCATCCCCATGTTTTTATTTACTTTTTTTGCTCACACCAGTATTTATATATTATATATGTTATATATGTTACAGTCACATATATTCTACTTGCACATCATCATCTGCACATCTATCACTCCAGTGTTAATTTGCTAAATTGTAATTACTTTGCTACTACGGCCTATTTATTGCCTTATTGCCTTTATTGCCTCTGTACTCCATTTGCGCACACTGTATATAGATTTTTCTATTGTGTTATTGTACTTTTGTTTATCCCAACTCTGTTGTTTTTGTCGCACTGCTTTGCTTTATCTTGGCCAGGTTGCATTTGTAAATTATAGCTTGTTCTCAACTGGTTAAAAAAAGGTGAAAAAAAAATGTATGAATTGTTCATGACGTCCTCCAGTTATTAAAAAAATAAAAAAATAAACGTTTCCTGTTAAAGTGATATATAAATACAGTAAAGTATAAACACACTAAAGGGAAACAAATACATGTTTTGAGCAAAATAGTGTTTTTTTAGACAACTGCAAACTAGAAGGAGTGAGTGATGTCATAGTAAGGCCTTCAAGGAGTTGGCTTGATGGGAAGTCGTGATGTCATCCAATAGGAGACTGATCTTCATGTGAATATTCATTATTCTTTTTTAAATCCTTCCTGTTCTGTCAAGTTGGTTGTTGATCATTGCTAGAAAGCCATTTTCAAGTCTTTCCATAGATTTTAAAGACGATTTAAGTCCAAACTGTAACTAGGCCACTCTGGAACATTCAATGTCATCTTGGTAAGCTCCTCCAGTGTAGATTTGGCCTTGTGGTTTAGGTTATTGTCCTGTTAGTACAGTTTTTTTGTATTCAGCTCTCTGAAATGCACTCTACCCACGTAACATTTAGTTTCCTTATATTACGGTGGGAAAACAGTTTTCATAGGAACAGAAATTCTAAATAATTTAAGATTTGCTAAATCCAATGGTTCTAACCGAGAGTTACCTTAACTTTATTGACAACACCCAAGTGGATACTGTCATTAATGTGGTTCTTCAATAATTACACATAATTCTTAATACTGTAGCTGTTTAGTTAGTCACATGTTCATCTATCATCAGCTGATCCAGGAAATCATTTTCTGAATGACAGTCACATGACAAACATCACGACATGCAACAACAACCAAAGTGCTTCTTCATTCATTACTCTGGTAAAGACAGTTATGCCGTGCTCCACGTTGGATCCAACATCCCTAACAAATTGATGTTTATAATGTTATTGTCTGCTTGATTTACAGTAGGGTCTCGTTAGTCTGTTTGGACACAGAGATACTTAGCTCATAATGTGTAGAGAACTGTTCCTTGATGGATAGGCTATTGTACAACACACAGAGCTATTTTCCTTTATTTGTAGTTAGGTGAAGTTATGGGTCCTACAGTAGGTCTGTTATTGTTAGGTGAAGTTATGGGTCCTACAGTAGGTCTATGTTGTTGTTAGGTGAAGTTATGGGTCCTACAGTAGGTCTATGTTGTTGTTAGGTGAAGTTATAGGTCCTACAGTAGGTCTATGTTGTTGTTAGGTGAAGTTATGGGTCCTACAGTAGGTCTATGTTGTTGTTAGGTGAAGTTATAGGTCCTACAGTAGGTCTATGTTGTTGTTAGGTGAAGTTATAGGTCCTACAGTAGGTCTATGTTGTTGTTAGGTGAAGTTATAGGCCAATTTGGCAAACAGTGTACAAACCCTCATTGTCAGGTTGATGGAAAAGCCAAAGAGCATTTTACTGGTTGAAGTGTTTTTTAAGTACAAAGCGGTTGATTTGTGATGACACAAACGTTATATTAAGCAGGGCATTCAAACGAGCCTTACAATTATAATCCAAAGTAGTGTGAAATGCACTCATAAGCAACCTGGACATGGAGGTTACTCCCCTGAGTTTTCCCCCATTCAGAATACATTGTGAAAAACTAAAATCTTTGCTCACCATTTTTGCTCCAGGCAGATATACTACATCCATAACTAGTGGTTTCCTCATTACCAGATATACTACATCCTTAACTAGTGGTTTCCTCATTACCAGATATACTACATCCATAACTAGTGGTTTCCTCATTACCAGATATACTACATCCATAACTAGTGGTTTCCTCATTACCAGATATACTACATCCATAACTAGTGGTTTCCTCATTACCAGATATACTACATCCATAACTAGTGGTTTCCTCATTACCAGATATACTACATCCATAACTAGCGGTTTCCTCATTAGCAGGGAGGAGTTTCTGCAACCAAATTGTGTTGCATCGCCCTCCTGCCGCAATTTTACAAACACAGAAAGGGGCCTATATTGGAGACCAAAAGTCATCTGGCACACTGCTTAGAGTTTCAACAACATTAATAACTTATTTCGAGCCTACAATCATCGATGTTACTACTGTGAAAACGAGAAAACAAGACAATTGTCAAATAATTTAACAGGCGTCAATTGTTGTACAACTTCATGGGTATCACCTTTTACCTCAAATTAACAGTGGATTTCTGCTGTTGTGGGCCTTTAACCTTCTGTCTGACATTGTCATTCACACAGGAGAGAGACGGGACTATCGTGGATCCTCTGGGGAGTCTCAACAACATCATGATGCTGACGAGGCAGAGAAGAGTCTCTCCACATCAGAACTCAAGAAACACCAGCAGAGATCCACAGGGAAGAAATCTCATTGCTGCTCTGACTGTGGGAAATGTTGCAAATCTTCATCAGAACTTATAATACACCAGCGAGTACACACAGGAGAGAAGCCTTATAGCTGTGATCAATGTGGGATGAGTTTTACTACATCTAGCCATCTGACTATACACCAGCGAGTACACACAGGAGAGAAGCCTTATAGCTGTGATCAATGTGGGAAGAGTTTTACTCATCTAAGCAACATGATAGTACACCGGCGGGGACACACAGGAGAGAAACCATATAGCTGTGATCACTGTAGGAAGAGTTTTACTACATCTGGCCATCTGACTATACACCAGAGAACACACACAGGAGAGAAACCTTATGTCTGTGATCAATGTGGGAAGAGTTTTACTCGGTCAAGCTCCCTGAAATCCCACCATAGAACACACACTGGAGAGAAACCTTTTGGCTGTTATCAATGTGGGAGGAGTTTTACTCATCTAAGCAACATGATAGTACACCGGCGGGGACACACAGGAGAGAAACCATATAGCTGTGATCACTGTAGGAAGAGTTTTACTACATCTGGCTCTCTGACTGTACACCAGAGAACACACACAGGAGAGAAACCTTATAGCTGTGATCAATGTGGGAAGAGTTTTGCTAAATCTAGCTATCTGACTGCACACCAGAGAATACACACAGGAGAGAAATCTTATGGCTGTGATCAATGTGGGAAGAGTTTTACTCATATAAGCAACCTGATAGTACACCGACGGGGACACACAGGAGAGAAACCATATAGCTGTGATCACTGTAGGAAGAGTTTTACTACATCTGGCTCTCTGACTGTACACCAGAGAACACACACAGGAGAGAAACCTTATGTCTGTGATCAATGTGGGAAGAGTTTTACTCAGCTAAGCAGCCTGATAGGACACCGGAGAACTCACACAGGAGAGAAACCTTATGGCTGTGATCAATGTGGGGAAAGTTTTACTTCATCTAGTTATCTGACTAAACACCAGAGAACTCACACAGGAGAGAAACCTTATGGCTTTGATCAATGTGGGAAGAGTTTTACTGCATCTAGTTATCTGACTAAACACCAGAGAACTCACACAGGAGAGAAATCTTATGGCTGTGATCAATGTGGGAAGAGTTTTACTGCATCTAGCAATCTAACTAGACACCAGAGAATACACACAGGAGATAGACCTTATGGCTGTGATCAATGTGGCAAGAGTTTTATTCAGCTACAAACCCTGAAATCACACCGGAGAACTCACACAGGAGAGAAACCTTTTAGCTGTGGTCAATGTGGGAAGAGTTTTACTACATCTAGCTATCTGATTACACACCAGAGAACACACACAGGAGATAAACCTCATAGCTGTGATCAATGTGGGAAGAGTTTTACTGATTCTAGTCAACTGATTAGGCACCAGAGAACACACACAGGAGAGAAACCTTACAGCTGTGATCAGTGTGGGAAGAGTTTTGCTAAATCTAGCCATCTGACTCTACACCAGAGAACACACACAGGAGAGAAGCCTCATAGCTGTGATCAATGTGACAAGAGATACTCTGATAAAAGATCTCTGATCAGACATCAGAAAATACATACATGAAGAAGTTGTTTCATGATATCAATGAAATAATGTCACAATGTAGAATGTTTTAACATTGTAGTAGGAGTATTTTAATGATGTCACAATGTAGAATGTTTTAACATTGTAGTAGGAGTATTTTAATGATGTCACAATGTAGAACCCTAAGCGTTTGTTAAATTGATTTTAGGGAAAAAGAGGAAATATCCAGGCTCTGAATTGAAAGAGTATTATTTATGAGATTTATCAAAAAGTGACTAACATAAAAGAGCTGTGTTACACTTACCACGTTGGTGACCCACTTGAATCAAAATGCAACACTTCAAACTGTTTCTGCATATTGGTTATTGATTTGGACACATTAAAACTGTGTTTTGACATTGCACTATTCCCATTTATCAAAATGTCATTCAAAAGACGTTGAAAATAAGACTATGCCCGACGTCCAATATATGTTCTGTCCAGTATATGTTCTGTCCAGTATATGTTCTGTCCAGTATATGTTCTGTCCAGTATATGTTCTGTCCAGTATATGTTCTGTCCAGTATATGTTCTGTCCAGTATATGTTCCGTTGTAGTTGAAAGTGAAAGTTGAAAAGATGTATTTTCGGGTCGATTTTTTTTCCAATGACTTAAAAACTGCTTAATTTCAACATACTTGCAGCTTATACACCTATAATCAATTTTATTAACAATCTGACATCACTCCAGTATTTCTTGACAACATTCAAGTGCTAATTGTCTTTATTCCACTACTGAAGAAGCATGACTCAAATCACCTCATATATTCAAACATTCAGCCTGACAAAATATATATGTTTTATTATTCCATGCCTCACCATTAAGTTAATTATTGCCAATACATATTAACAAAGGGGTGTACATTTGGTTTTGTTATTTCATATTTACAATTATGTAGCATTTAGTAATCCTAGTTATTCATGCAACCAACTTGACATTTTTGGGTACAATTATATTGACATTGTTACCCTGCTTTTATATCCAACAACATGCCTATCTAGTGAACCCTGAAAAGAGAGAGAAGCTCCGCAGTGAGATGGAAAGTTACTACGGATATCGCAGGAGTTTCCTCTTGAAATCAGACATGTCTGTGTTAAGGACAACTTGGTTGCTGATTATACCAAGGGTGGGCAGTCAAATAGATTTGTGTTTTGCATTTAGCCAGTGAGTTACCATGATCACAATTTATTTTGACACGTTTTTCTGTGTTGGATATTAGTTTTATCTCTTATTCTTTTCTGTATATTTTTTTTAAACTGCACTGTTAGGGGCTCGTAAGGAAGCATTCCAGTGTTGTATCCGGCACATGTGACTAATACTATTTGATTTGAGTTTTGTTTGGGCTCGTTCCAAGGGGACGAGAGTTCTAGAAGCTAGTGAGTTTTAGGAAGACAGGGAGTTCTAGAAGCTAGTGAGTTTTAGGATTCTATGGAAAGAAAAAGGATTAAAAAAATTATACGATTGCATATTATTATTTAGACATACGTGTTTTTAATTGTTGACAGCCAGTAGACACTATGTTTATGTTGTAGAAGGTGAAGCATTGTAGATGATTATGTGAAATGGAAGTTGTAGAGATACTCTGAATGATTGGCTATGAAAAGCCAACTGACATTTACTCCTGAGGTGCTGACCTGTTGCACATTCGACAACCACTGTGATTATTATTATTTGACCTTGCTGGTCATCTATGAACATTTGAACATCTTGGCCATGTTCTGTTATAATCTCCACCCGGCACAGCCAGAAGAGGACTGGCCACCCCTCAGAGCCTGATTCCTCTCTAGGTTTCTTCCTAGGTTCTTGTCTTTCTAGGGAGTTTTTCCTAGTCACCGTGCTTCTACACCTGCAATGCTTGCTGTTTGGGGTTTTAGGCTGGGTTTCTGTACAGCACTCTGTGACATCAGCTGATGTAAGAAGGGCTTTATAAATACATTTGATTGATTGATTGATTGTACAACTGAATGCATTCAACTGAAATGTGTCTTGGGTGCACTGATTGGTGTCACCTCGTTAGTCAGTATGTGTTACACCTGTGCTGGCTTGTCCATCTCGTTAGTGGGAAGGTGTTTCACCTGAGCTGGTCCAGGTTCTATTTAAGAGTGTCTGTCCCAGTGCTCCAGTTGTCTTGATAGATGTGGAGAGTCAACACCTTTAGTTGCTCCACCTTTTTTGTTTGCTTCCTGTCTTTAAGTTTGGTGTGGGTTTTTCTTTTGTTTTCCTCTTCTTGGGCAGATTTAGTGGGTCTCATGGTGGGTGTCTTTTAGGTCCCAGTTGTTGTTGATAGTCAACTTTCAGTGGACACCCCCATAGTGTCTTTCAGAGCCCCTCCTAAAAAAATTGTTTTTGTATTTTGGGTTGGGTTGGATATAGCATCATATTTTTTATATTTTAATCAGTCGTTTCCTTCATTCAGTTGTTATTCTTCTGTTTTTTATCCTGTTATGTTTGTTGTGTACTAAATACTTCTGTTTATTTTCTTAGTTTTTTCCTGTGAAGCCATTGTGTTGCATCCATGTCTGACATGTGCTGTATAAATAAAGCTTGATTTGAAAATATCAACAGACTCTTGGTCCATCTTAGTATGAAAAACAGCATCACTTTTCCAGCCTGCTGAAGGGGCACCAGAGAACACACACAGGAGAGAAACCGTATAGCTGTGATCAATGTGGTAAGAGTTTTGGTCAATCTAGCCAGCTGACATTACACCAGGGAAAACACACAGGACAGAAACCGTATAGCTGTGGTCAATGTGGGAAGAGTTTTGGTCAATCTAGCCAGCTGACATTACACCAGAGGTAAACACCACCCCCGGCTCTACCAGGGGCTTGAGGTGGTCTCCCACAGCTCTGCTGGTGGAGTGGTAAACACCACCCCCGGCTCTACCAGGGGCTTGAGGTGGTCTCCCACAGCTCTGCTTGTGTCATGTTCTGTGGCCTTGCTGTTCCATTTCTTGACTGCCCCTGCAACACAGAAAGAAACACATTTAGTCATATTATATAAAACACTCAAAGTAATGGATATGGAGCATCTATGGTCTCAGTTAAACCTGGCACCTAAATGTGATTTCTGTCATCCGATCACACTAAGCTCCATTAGGTTCAGATCCAACAGGATGGGCCTTTGACAGTCTGGACGCAGTCAGGCCACTGAATATAAATAAGCAACGTAAAGAGGTGGGGTGAATGAGTGGGGAAAAGTACATTCGACACAAATGACATTCATAATAGCAAAGAACAAATGTGTGTGCCTAAGGGGAAATTAACTTTCATACAGCCAAAAGGGGTGAGAAATTACACTCATATCAGTGGACAATTTGCACTAATGTTAATAAACATAGATGATGGAACATATTCCCTTTTGTTTACGTGATGAACCGCTAAGGGGACATAAATATTTACCATCTAAACCATGTGTGACCTCTCACCTCTCTGGCTGTAGAAGTGTTCTTCCTAACCAGTCCCTCAACAGCTCTCTGACTGAGCTCCACCCTCACTGGGTCTTCAGAGGAGAGGAAGGCTGAGGAGGGATGGAAGGATGAATGGATCAGTCAGTCAATAAAGTGTAGAGCTGCTTTCTATGCTGTCTGACAAAATCACTATTTTAGTAGTTCATTAAAGTAAATAAGGCTTTATGACTGCTGAATACCAACTATCAATCACTTAGATCATGTATTTTCAGGTAGAGATACATCTTTGGGATGTCCCGAGCCCATTAAAGTTGACATTTAAAATGGTTAAGGTTAGGGGTTAGGATTGGGATGTCCCAAGGATACCAGATTGCAATGACCATTGTGCATTCTTCGGTCTCTCTTACATAGCAGGTGTAAAAGAAACACAGACAAGGCAATGGATTATGGTCATTGTAGTTAATTACGTTTTATGCGCTAAACTATGTAGAATAGTCCTGTTGGAAACTACAACTCCCTACTACATCACACAGTTCAGACTGGATCTGATTTATCTCTAGACTTGTTCCAGACACACCCTCTAGACAGACAGGCCAAAGACGCTTGCTTGCCCCAATTCGGGGAACCATTGATCTACTTCAGAGGAACTGTGTCTAGAGTGATTTCCTGTTGTTTTGACACCTCACTGTGAAACTAGAATAACTATCTGTTTCTACAGAACGAGACGACCAATTCCCAGTTAGTCTGTGTCTCGTTCTCCACACACGGACACATACCAAGATCACGTGTTTTCTATATGCACAAGATAGTTTGACTATATAAGGCTTCTGAACTCATTGTGTCATCGAGCTCTCGGCCTTCCACCTCAGAGTGTAGGGCTGACCAGCTACATTATTGCAATTCTTATCAAATAAAGGTTGATTGTTTGAAGAAATGGCAAAGTCTCTCCTGATTGGTTAGAATTTCCACTACAATGTGCAATGGGCTTTTTCAATATCAACAATGATAAACTAGGTCCATTCTGTTGTTGCTTTACTTCTGTGTTTTGAGTCGTTGTCCTGTTGCATCACCCAACTTCTGTTGAGCTTCAATTGGCGGACAGACAGCCTAACATTCTCCTGCAAAATGTCTTGATATACTTGGGAATTCATTTTTCCGTCGATGACAGCAAGCTGTCCAGACCCTGAGGCAGCAAAGCAGCCCCAAACCATGATGCTCCCTCCACCAGACATTACAGTTGGGACGAGGTTTTGATGTTGGTGTGCTGTGCCTTTTGGTCTCCACACATAGTGTTGTGTGTTCATACTGTATTGGAGCAGCAGCAGCTGACTGCCCGGTTCAACATCAGTTCACCGTCTCACCTCATACTGTATTGGAGCAGCAGCAGCTGACTGTCCAGTTCAACATCAGTTCACCGTCTCACCTCATACTGTATTGGAGCAGCAGCAGCTGACTGCCCAGTTCAACATCAGTTCACCGTCTCACCTCATACTGTATTGGAGCAGCAGCAGCTGACTGTCCAGTTCAACATCAGTTCACCGTCTCACCTCATACTGTATTGGAGCAGCAGCAGCTGACTGTCCAGTTCAACATCAGTTCACCGTCTCACCTCATACTGTATTGGAGCAGCAGCAGCTGACTGTCCAGTTCAACATCAGTTCACCGTCTCACCTCATGCTGTATTGGAGCAGCAGCAGCTGACTGCCCGGTTCAACATCAGTTCACCGTCTCACCTCATGCTGTATTGGAGCAGCAGCAGCTGACTGTCCAGTTCAACATCAGTTCACCGTCTCACCTCATACTGTATTGGAGCAGCAGCAGCTGACTGTCCAGTTCAACGTCAGTTCACCGTCTCACCTCATACTGTATTGGAGCAGCAGCAGCTGACTGCCCGGTTCAACATCAGTTCACCGTCTCCCCTCATACTGTATTGGAGCAGCAGCAGCTGACTTGATCGTTGATGCTAGTCATCATGTTTTGAATCTGAGAGTAAATAGAGCCGACTACAACTCTAAAAATGAAGGGTTCAACTGGAATTGTTCTCAGATCCCCTAAGAACCGTGGGGTTCTTGGTCAATGAAAAACAGCCCCAAAAGGTTCTTCAAAGAACTTGTTAGAAGGTGGGTTCATCGAGGAACCTCCGTTGTTGCTGGACTTCTTCCGGGAACTTCGCAATTACAACTGAAAACCATGGTGACAAGTTTGGATGCGACAACAAGTTAAAAAGGTTAAGTTGGGTTGATGTTTGGCTCTGAATATGTCTAGAAATAATTTATAATAATAATAATATAACATAATAATTAATAACGGAGACAATGATGGTTTTCTGTGAATAGCTTCCATAACGTTACTATAGCTAATTACTGTAAATATTAGAAAGCCGGGTTTGACCGTCGGCGTTGTATGAGCTACAGTACAGTACCGTTATCTAGCTAGCTAACGTTATGTCCTAACTAGGCACAACTAGGTTTGGATTATTTCCCTCAACTATATTCCTTCCCATATATTGTATATCGTTTCCATAAAGCCAACATGTCTTTACACTCATTAAGGTAAGTTTCCAATCTAGAGCAGTTCTCACTTTTGTGATAATGAACTAGCTAACGTTAACTAACTAACTAACTAAGGACGGTGACCTGTCCAGACGAGATGTTACAACGAACTGAATCGTCAATGGAGGTCTTCCTCTTTATATAGCCTGCTACAGCATGCAATACTATTAACTCACAAGGGGGCATAACGTTACATGGACAATACTATCCCATTTTGGACACGTTACATGGACAATACTATCCCATTTTGGAAACGTTACATGTACAATACTGTAGCGACCCGCACAGACAGCTGTGTGTTATGTGTTAGGCTAGGAGGTGGTTGTGTTGTACTGACCAGTACCCGGTGTTCGCGGGGTCCGACATGTCAATCAACCTGCTATCTGCCAATCACGGGAATGCCTGGAATGTTCTGATGCCGGGCATCCTGGTGGTTGGCGGAGTGGCGTGGAGGGGGGTTGGGCAGGGGGGTGGAGCATTGGAAGTTAAGACCAGGTTCAGCCTTTGTTCTCTCTCTTACGTCTGGGCTTCACAAGAGAAGGTCACGATTGGCTTGTGGGTTATCTGTCATCTATTTGGCGTGTGCTACGGCCCAAACAGTAGCCTGTGTAAAGTTGGTTTAATAAACCGTCAATTCGCAAACTCAAGCCTCTGTCTGGACAATTGTTCATTTATGATCTAGTCAGGTCATTACAATACTATCCCATTTTGGAAATGTTATATGAACAATACTATCCCATTTTGGAAACGTTACATGGACAACACTATCCCATTTAGGAAACGTTACATGTACAATACTATCCGATTTTGGAAACGTTACATGGACAATACTATCCCATTTTGGAAACGTTACATGGACAATACTATCCCATTTTGGAAACGTTACATGTACAATACTATCCCATTTTGGAAACGTTACATGTACAATACTATCCCATTTTGGAAACGTTACATGTCCGCCCCCCTGTGGAGGGAAATTAATATCTTAGATGGTATCTGTAGATGGGATTTAAATGCATAATGGTATTAACACAGTGTCTAGACTACCTCTTTTGTATAAATGCCCTTCAGAATCCAAACACAGTATTGCCACGCAGCAAAATGTTGCGTATAATCTTTCAAGTCAGCCTGATATAATATTGAACAATTTGTGTACAAAGATATCTTGAAATGTGATATTAGGCCTGTATGGCAGTACTGTTACTGTATGGCAGTACTGTATTGGCTAGTGCTTTCTCCAATATGTTCTTCTATTTTGCATTCAATTGTATGTCGATGCCATTTATCTTTCAATATTTATTTAATATTTATATATATTTAAATGCTTGTAAGACTATTCTTTGACACATTTTCTCTTCCTTTGAAATTCTTATAGGACAGAACATGGACACAATGCAATTGGGATCAAGAAGAAGGTACAGATATGTTGTAGGACAGCTGCATTTGAAGTGTACATTTAACCTACATAGCAGTCAAAACAAACTGAAATCTATTACCATACAAATGTGTGCAAATGATCTTTTCAGATCTTGTCAGAAATGAATCAAGTCCATGGAATGGATATAGACAAAAAGATAATTCAAGGACTATCAGAGGTAGAGAGGCGAGGCAGGGGTGAGGACATCATCCTGCTATTTTGACAGTCCCTGAAGGACAATACAGAAGAGGGATTTGCTCTTATTCCTTCCCTTTCTCTAATGTATTTTGTAATAAAATTAGCAAGTATAGTAAGATCGTTTCTTTACTTTACTAGGACTGGAGACCACAGCAGCGATCCTGCTCTTGCCCTACCTCTTCAATGAGGACCCGAGTGGCCTTTATGTCCGTGACAAGGTATGCCTATGCACCAATCATCTGTTTCTTCATTAACATAGGTGTGCATGCTGATATAAAACTACAGCTGAACATTTGTTATGTTCTTTGTTAATTGTATGTGTATTAATCTTTTCTTACTTTTGTTGACACAGATTTCACCGCTCTTCACTCCTTTACTGCACATCGGTGGATATCCATTTCACCATGAGAGTGAAATCCCGCTGGCCTTTGATGGGGAGAACATCCACGCCCTCGAGGACGTCCCCATGGGTCCTGGGGCTCTGCTACGGCTGTATTTTCTATTTTCCCTTAAATTTCCCCAAAATGTCAGAAAAACACTTATGTTGTTAAGTTACTGTGTTCTGGGGAGAAGAGAAGTTGGGGTGAAGTTACCAGGGCCGGTCATAAAGATGGCAAACTTCCTAACATAACTAAGTGGATACGATATACACACTAAAGCTGAAAAATCTGTATTTAGCATCAAGTCTACAATATTGTTAGTTTACCTATGATTCATTTTTAATGTATGTTGTTTTTATTGTACATCATTATTTTATATATTTTAAATGTCATGAAAAGCACTATACAAAGTAAATGTATTATTTATTATGGTCTGACATGTCTGCAGAAATGTTGCAATTTTGTAATGTGTTTTGTTTGGTAAAATGTATTGTAAATATTAATTCACATTTGTGGTGCCACTAAATAAACAATGAATTATTTAAATCAATATGGTCAATATTGTTATTATTAAAATATGTTTTTATAATGGAGGGAGGGTGGACAGGGAGTTTAAAAAAAAAAATACCCCAAAAGGTTCTTTGAGGAACCATGATAAAGGGTTCTTCAAAGAACTTATAGGGGTTCCCACAAAAGGTTCTTCAAATAACTTTTAGTGGTTCCCCCACAGTTTCAACCCCTAAAGAATACTCCAGGAACCTTTACTTTTTAGAGTGTATATTGATAAAAGTCACCTTGTCCGAGAGACATTTACATAGTTATACACAGCCCAATTTGTGATGACTATTTTGGGGCGAAATAGCGGCTACAACAGACAGACCTGATATGGCCCATAATTCAACGTCCTTGGACGTCACGTGCTGAGTGGGTATGACCAAAGTTATTCTATTTAGCTACACTTTGTAGTACATTTTTACACTATAATAAATGTTTCTGATGCCACACCGCCCGTTTTCAAAGGGAGTCGTTGGTTTTTAGAGGCAGTCGCTTTTTAGCTTTTTGTCTGAAAGTATTTTCTCAACTGCGATACCAACTCCAGTCAGCAGATGGCGATGTGCGTCTTTCAGGTGATTCTGCCACTGTGACGTATAATCTAGTGGACGGGACGCTTCTTCAACATCAACAGCTAGTCAGACACCTTGGTTCACTCTAACTTTAGGGAAAAAGGTTTATTCAATAAATCTAGCAACTCCTCCCATTCTGGTAAAATACAGGAATACACACTCAGAGCCTCCTGACTGGGCCCTGTTTACACCTCCAAGGTGCCCCCCCTCACTCAGAGCCTACGAGGCTTTTCTAACTACTACACTTTGCGTGTTTCGCTCACCTCTTTAAAAAAAAAACAAGGTTTGAGATTTTGTATCGACTCAGCTCACTGCCTCTCAGATCAAAGGTGGGTCCATCTGCGCCATTCCCAAAGTGTGGTCTCCCTGAGATCCCAAGTTAGAGGGATCCCTCATACACCAATTACCCAGGTCGTCACGAGCCAGGTCATTTACCCAGGTCGTCAGGAGCGTCACCAAGTGAAGATTAACATCCCCAAATGTGGTTAATTTCTTTCATATCAACTGAGACAAACTTCTTAAACTAAATCTTTATTCACTTAATAAGGGAGCAGGTCAATACAACGCACACATATAAAGTGAATCAATTGAGTGCTCTACGATGATGACTGGTCGACAAATCACCCTCAGATGATTTGTTGAGAGCCACGAGACAAAAGTACAAAGGTATTTTACAGCCAAGATACACCCCTTTCAACCTACATGACGAACAATAGATGTATAGAACGGGTCACAAGGTTAAGATTTGTATGAAAGATACTTATAATTCACAGCAGACAGTATCTGCTGTAAAAACAGTAGTCTTTGTGTAGAGACCAGGGTCTGGCCCTGGGGTCATCTCTCCCTGGTACCATATAGAACAGAAACATTAACTCATGCTCTGGAATGCGGTCTCTTTAGGTTTTATCACCCAAAAGACATTGTAAATCTCCTGTCAGTGTTTTCTCCCAGAGTCCCATCCTCAGTAGAACACACAGACACAATAGTTCTAAGAACCCTCTATTCTGTTGCATAAAACAACCATTTGATGCAATAAAAGTATTATAACAATGTTGCAGTTTTGCTGTGTCCACTGAAAGTTGACTAGTAACAACAACTGGGACATAAAAGACACCCACCATGAGACCCACTAAATCTGCCCAAGAAGAGGCAAACAAAAGAACTGGTGTTACACATACTAACTAACGAGGTGACACCAATCAGTGCGCCCTACGTGCTAACGAGCTATACGTGCTAACGAGCTATACGTGCTAAGGTCCAACCTCAAAACATAAATGGAAAAACGAAAGCCTGGAACACCTTTCCCCTTAAGACAACAAATAAATCCTATAATTTTTGTTGGACAAGTTTGCTCACCACCAACAGAAAACAACTTCCATTTCACATTATAATCAACTACAATGCTTCACCTTCTACAATATAAACATAGTGTCTACTGGCTGTCAACAATTAAAAACAAGAAAAAACACGTATTTCTAAATAATAATATACAATCGTATTATTTTTTTCTCCTTTTTTTTTTCTAAAGAATCCTAAAACTCAATAGCTTCTAGAACTCTCCTCTTCCTAAAACTCACTAGCTTCTAGAACTCTCGTCCCCTTGGAACGAGCCCAAACAAAACTCATCTCCAATACGGAAAAACGTGCAGTCAAAATAAATTGTGATCCATGGCAACGCAATGGCTAAACGCAAAACTATGACTGCCCACCCTTGAAACAATCAGCAACCAAGTTGTCCTTAACACGGACTTGTCTGATTTCAAGAGGAAACTCCTGCAATATCCGTAGTAACTTTCCAAATCACTGCGGAGCTTCTCTCTCTTTTCAGAGTTCACTAGATAGGCATGTTGTTGGATCGGGGCCCAGTCCCCAATGTCATGCTCTAGTACATTTGGGTTGGCACATCTGAGAATGAACCCTGATATTCTAAAAGAAGGGCAACAATGTCAATATATTTATACCCGAAAATTGTCAGTTGATTGCATAAATAATTATGATTACTAAAAGTTACATGAATTGTAAACATGAAATACCAAAACCAAATGTACACCCCTTTGTTAATATGTATTGTCAATAATTAACTTAATGGTAAGGCATGGTATAATAAAAAATGTTTAAAAAAATATTTGATTGCATAGTCTTATTTTCAACATCTTTTCAATTACATTGTGCTAGGTGGGATAGCCTCAATGTCAAAACACAGTTTTAACATGTCCAAATCAATAACCAAAATGCAGAAACAGTTTGGGATAAATTGAAAACCTAAACATAACATGTGCTATTTACACAAACATCTGCCACAATAATCATATTTCTTGTATTTTTTTTAACAAGCTCCTTATAAACTGCACAAGCACCAGAAACGCTGTTTTGACAAGTAGCAATAAATCACTGATATCAATTAGAGGGGAAATCGGGTTGTACGTGATGTTGGAATGCATTTAAATGTAGGGGTCGCTAAACAAAGGAACGCAAAACTTATTTGTCATAACTAATCGATATCATGCTAAAATCATTTGTGCGACAGGAGGGAGATGAGGTTGCAAGTCCTGTTAAAACTAACAGCTCAAAAACCACACGGAATCTGGGAATAATGTGTACTTACTAAATCTCATAAATAGTACTCTTCCATTTCAGAGCCTGGATTGTTCCCCTGAGGCTAATATCCATATCATGTTGAAATCAATAGAACAGGGGACAAACGTTTAGGGTTCTACATTGTGACATCATTAAAATACTCCTACTACAATGTTAAAACATTCTACATTGTGACATCATTAAAATACTCCTTCTACAATGTTAAAACATTCTATAATTGTGACATTAATTCATTGATATCATGAAACAACTCCATGTATTTTCTGATGATTGGTCAGAGATCTTTTATCAGATTATCTCTGGTCACAGCTATAAGTTTCTCTCCTGTGTGTGTTCTCTGGTGTGATATCAGGCTGCTTCGGTGAGCAAAACTCTTCCCACATTGATCACAGCTATAAGATTTATCTCCTGTGTGTATTCTCTGGTGCACTGTCAGATAGCCAGAAGTAGTAAAACTCTTCCCACATTGATCACAGCTATAAGATTTCTCTCCAGTGTGTGTTCTCTGGTGCACTGTCAGATAACTAGATTGACTAAAACTCTTCCCACATTGACCACAACTATAAGGTTTCTCTCCTGTGTGGATCCTCTGATGAATTTGAATGCCTGATGAGGTGAATCTCTTCCCACAGTCAGAGCAGCAGTGAGTTCTCTTCCCTGTGGATCTCTGCAGGTGTTTATTGAGGTGTTCTGACCCAGAGAGACTATTCTCTGCCTCTACAGCATCATGAGGTTGTTGAGGCTCCCCAGAGGATCCACGATAGTCCCGTATCTCTCCTGTGTAAACAACAAAGTCAGACAGATGGTTAAAGGCCCACAACAGTGGAATTCCACTGTAAAAGGTGATGCCAACAGCGTAGCCATGATGTTGTACAACAATTGATGTCTGTAATGAATGTTAAAATTATTTGACAATTGTCTTAAAATGAGCAAGAAGTCATAATTTGTCTTGTTTTCACATTAGTAGTAACATCTAAGATTGTAGACTAGAAATAAGTTATTCATGTTGTTGAAACTCTAAGCAGTGTGCCAGACGACTTTTGGTCTCCAATACAGGCCCCTTTCTGCGTTTGCTAAAATTGTATGAGGAAACCGATAGTTATGGATGTAGTATATCTGCCTGGAGCAAAAATGGTGAGCAAAGATTTTAGTTTTTCACAATATATTCTGAATGTGAATGGGGGAAAACTCAGGGGAGTAACCTCCATTTCCAATTGTATGTTTCGTTTGAATGTCCTGTTTAATATAATGTTTGCTATAGTATTAAGAATTATGTGTAATTATTGAAGAATCACGTTAATGACAGTATCCATTTGGGTGTTGTCAATAAAGTTAAGACATTTTGTATTTCACCTTTATTTAACCAGGTAGGCCAGTTGAGAACAAGTTCTCATTTACAACTGCGACCTGGCCAAGATAAAGAAAAGCAGTAAGACAAAAAAAACGGAGTTACACGTGGGATAAACAAACGTACAGTCAATAACACAATAGAAAAATCTATATACAGTGTGTGCAAATGGAGTACGGAGGTAAGGCAATAAATAGGCCATAGTAGCGAAGTAATTACAATTTAGCAAATTAACACTGGAGTGATAGATGTGCAGATGATGATGTGCAAGTAGAAATACTGGTGTGCAAAAGAGCAAAAAAAGTAAATAAAAACATGGGGATGAGGTAGGTAGATTGGGTGGCCTATTTACAGATGGGCTGTGTACAGCTGCAGCAATCGGTAAGCTGCTCAGATAGCTGATGCTTAAAGTTAGTGAGGGAGATAAGTCTCCAACTTCAGCGATTTTTGCAATTCCTTCCAGTCATTGGCAGCAGAGAACTGGAAGGAAAGGTGGCCAAAGGAGGTGTTGCTATGCTGACCAGCGAGCTGAGATAAGGGGGGACTTTACCTAGCAAAGACTTATAGATGACCTGGAGCCAGTGGGTTTGGCAACGAATATGTAGTGAGGGCCAGCTGACAAGAACATACAGTTCGCAGTGGTGGGTGGTATATGGGGCATTGGTGACAAAACGGATGGCACTGTGATAGACTGCATCCAGTTTGCTGAGTAGAGTGTTGGAGGCTATTTTGTAAATGACATCGCCGAAGTCAAGGATCGGTAGGATAGTCAGAACATTAACATCAGGGTACGGCTAAAGGCTATCAGAACTGGTCGTCTAGTGCGTTGTGAACAGAGAATAAAACGGGCAGATTTCTGGGTGTGGTAGGATAGATTCAAGGCATAATGTACAGACAGGGGTATGGTAGGGTGCGGGTACAGTGGAGGTAAACCTAGGCATTGAGTGACGATAAGAGAGGTTGCATCTCTGGAGGCACCAGTTATGCTCGGTGAAATCACCGCATGTGTGGGAGGTGGGACAAAAGAGTTCTCTGAGCCATGTTGAGTGGGACTAGGGGCTCCGCAGTAAAATAAAACAATGATAACTACCCTAAACAACAGTATACAAGGCATATTGACAGAGAGAGACATAAAGTGAGGCATAAAGCAATCACAGGTGTTGATTGGGAGAGCTGGGTAAGACAACAACAGGTAAGACAACAGTTAATGAGCTAAGACAACAACGGGTAAGACAACAGTTAATCAGCTAAGACAACAACAACTGGTAAAATGGCGATGAATGGGCAGAGAGGGTCAGTTAACTACACACAGGGCCTGAGTTCGAGGCTGGGGCCGACAGATAAACAAAATAAACAAAATGGAGAACTAATGAACAGTCCAGCAGGCATCAGCTATGTAGCCAAGTGATCATAGGGTCCAGTGAACAGCAATATATGAACCAGGGAAGCCGTTAGGTAGTCGTTACTATGCTAACCGGGAGATGTGCCTGGCTCGAGGCTAACTGGTGCTAGCTTCGGGACAAGGGCGTTAGCCACTATAGCCACTCCAGTGCGTCCGGTGATGTAGTGGCTTCTAGTCGTCTTAGTGAAGAGTCTGGGAGGCATCAGCTGTGTAGCCGAGTGATCATAGGGTCCACTGAGCAGGGTGGGAGATGGGCCTGGCTCAAGGCTAGCTTCGAGGCTGGGCCACTCGGTAGCAGCTAGCCAGCTGCGATTAACTGGTGTAATGGTCCAGAGCTTACGGCAGGAATACGGTGATGTAGTGGAGAAAAACAGTCCGATATGCTCAGGGTTGATATCGCGCTGTGCAGACTGGCAGGTATTATCCAGGCTAAAAGCGGCTGGTGTCTGAGCTAAAAAGGTAAAGGCCGCTAGCAGTGGCTAACAATGACTAAATAGCTAGTAGCTAATTAACTGGTTAGCTTCTGATGGCTAGCTGCTGATGGAGGTTCTAGCTATAAGGTCTAAAAAAAAAAATAGCAGATCCATATCATATTGGGTGAGGCGGGTTGTCGGAAGGTATATTTAATTTAAAAATGGAAAAAGATTTAAATATATTGCAATATATACAAAAAAAAGACAAAAAATACATACCATTTACAACAAACACGTCTTACACCATCTTGGATTACAAGATGACTCTGTAAAAACCATTGGATTTAGCAAACTCTGAAATTATTTAGTATTTCTGTGCCCACGAAAACGGTTTTCCCAGCGTAACATAAGGAGACACTAAATGATACATAGTTCGAGTGCATTTCAGAATACAAAAAAACTGTCCGACAGCAAGATCCCTTATTTAAGTTGAAGTTCATCATATGACAAGCGTAACGTTATGACTATAACTACTGTTCCCTGAAGGAGGGAAACTACGTACAACATACTATTAAATCCACGCCTCGCTGGAATCCCCGCCTTCCACAGGTGATGAGCGTGAGGCTTGGATTTATTCCTTAAAATGTAATGCCGCTCTTCACCAACCCAGGAAAGGGCGGGGACAAACAGGTGTTGAACCTCGATTCCCTCCTTAAGGGAAGAGTAATTATAATCAAAGTTACACTCCCTTTCAGTTGGTCAACTTCGGTACATACTATGGGGAAATACAATCATTCCCCAGCCGACCCAAACGGATACTAAATGAAACGGCCCCTGCAGACCACCCAGACCTGACCCTACAAGCAAGATGCGTCAGTTTTGTCAATTTATTCATTGTCTTTTGTTTGAAACACTCCTGTCAATGTTGAGTAAGGATGCACACCTGATTACACATATAGAAGTAGGACTAGTCTATCTGGCCTGCACACAAATGTAGGCCTATAAATGTGCCCATTTGGGGATGTCTGATAGTATTTCTCATTGTCTTAACGCTGCACCACTAATGAGTTGTGGAGCTTCTCAAAGTGTTTTTTCTTCACCTCCAAACAGCAAGTAAACAAAGTATAATCAAAATCAATTGCGAATGACAATAGTTCCTCAAAGAATTTTCATAAAATATTTCCAGCTCTCGCCCTTTCGATAACCACTCAGCATTAAAGGGAAAAATGTAATGCTCTGATCCAGTGGAAATGTCACTGAAAAGTTACTTTTAGATTTTTATAATTTTCATTTAGATTTAGAATGTAGATTAATCACAGACAATGATTTTGAGATACTATTATCAATGAAATGAAACTGTTCCACGAAAATGTGCATATGAAAATCAGAACTGGCATCAGATTGGTATTAATGGTCAGATACATTGGCACTCCAACTGGAAAAGGTTGCCGACTGCTGGTGTAGCCCATTACCGGAAACTTCAGGAGCAGAACGGCAGAATTTACGAAGTCCAGCAGCAGAGGGGGGCTCCCTCTGGTCGGGTTATGTTGACGACCGGCTCCCTCTGGTCGGGTTGTGTTGACGACCGGCTCCCTCTGGTCGGGTTGTGTTGACGACCGGCTCCCTCTGGTCGAGTTGTGTTGACGACCGGCTCCCTCTGGTCGGGTTGTGTTGACGACCGGCTCCCTCTGGTCGGGTTGTATTGACGACCGGCTCCCTCTGGTCGGGTTATGTTGACGACCGGCTCCCTCTGGTCGGGTTGTGTTGACGTGATTGGGAGTCCCATAGGGTGGCGCACAATTGGCCCAGCGTTGTCCGGGGTAGGCAGTTATTGTAAATAAGAATTTGTTCTTAACTGACTTGCCTAGTTAAATAAAGGTTACATTTAAATAAATAAAAAATTTGTGTTTCATGCCAAACCATTTTTTACAAATCCGTCAAGGCACCAACTTTGAGAAGGGTTTAAAACAAAGGTTTCAAACCAATTCATGAATGTAATTGAATCTAGGTATGTCTTGCCTTTAATGTAAGGGCATGAAAAAAAATTTGGATAAATATTATAAAATGACTTATCAACAGCTCTAATAATTTGCACTGGCAATTCTAGAATGTACTATATATCCTAGAAACCTGGTTAAACTATCATTATGACATCATAGATGAAATCTAGAACATACTATATATCCTAGAAACCTGGTTAAACTATCATTATGACATCATGGATGAATTCTAGAATATACTATATAGCCTAGCAACCTGGTTAAACTATCATTATGACATCATGGATGAATTCTAGAATATACTATATAGCCTAGAAACCTGGTTAAACTATCATTATGACATCATGGATGAATTCTAGAATATACTATATATCCTAGAAACCTGGTTAAACTATCATTATGACATCATGGATGAATTCTAGAATATACTATATATCCTAGAAACCTGGTTAAACTATCATTATGACATCATGGATGGCCAGTCCTTGTATTCATAGTGTAGTGAATTCAGGGGGTTGCCCTGATCTGAACTCAAACCTGGGTCCAGCGACCGTCAAGCCAACACCTTATAACTGTTACACCAAGATGTCTGAACTTCTTGACGAGGTCGCTAGGTGTTGGGTTACGGTTGATACAATAGCTTTCTCTATGAATTTGAGAGTGGTTACATTTCTCCAGCCCCCATCCCTCAGCTGTTTATCAAACCAAGTCTCTGGGCAGCCATTTTGTTGCTGTTTAAATACATTTACATTTAATACTAGGTTGTCCCTTTAAAAAAGCCACACATCAATCAATCAACCAATAACAAAGCTGTAATTCCACCACTATTTTGCTAATAAGATGATGGATGGGGCTTGAGAAATGTAACTACTCTCTAATTCATAGACAGACCTATGGATGCAAGGACTGACCATCCATGATATCAACAGTATAGTTTTAACCATGTTGAGGCTATACAGTGTTGATTTACATTGTTGAACTTTGGGGTTCTGATGGGGTACAACAGTTGAACTAAGCTCATGAGGCATGTGTTATATTCTTCAAGAATCAATGGCTATAAATAAATAATTTAAAAATCTAAATATGGATGTAGTAATTGCAGATTTCCCCTTTAACACCACACATCCTTCCAGTTCTCTGCTGCCAGTGACTGGAACGAATTGCAAAAATCACTGAAGCTGGAGACTTATTTCCCTCACCAACTTTAAACATCAGCTATCTGAGCAGCTCACCGATCGCTGCAGCTGTACATAGTCCTCTGTAAATAGCCCACCCAATCTACCTACCTCATCCCCAAACTGTTTTATTTACTTTTCTGCTCTTTTGCACACCAGTATCTCTACTTGCACATCATCATCTGCTCATTTATCCCTCCAGTGTTAATCTGCTAAATTGTAATTCTTCGCTACTATGGCAAATTTATTGCCTACCTCCTCATGCCTTTTGCACACACTATATATAGACTTTCTTTTTCTCTACTGTCATTGACTTGCTTATTGTGTTATTGGCTTGTTTATTGTATGTTATTCCATGTGTAACTCTGTGTTGTTGTCTGTGTCACACTGCTTTGCTTTATCTTGGCCAGGTCGCAGTTGTAAATGAGAACGTGTTCTCAACTGGCCTACCTGGTTAAACTATCATTATGACATCATGGCCTACCTGGTTAAACTATCATTATGACATCATGGCCACCTGGTTAAACTACCATTATGACATCATGGCCACCTGGTTAAATAAAGGTTAAATAAAAAAACTTCAGTTCAACAACTGCAGAGTTTGTGTCTCTGTTTTTAAGACAGTACTTACTAGTGTTAATCAGGGAACGTTTTCTCAAAACCATCTTATGGCTAAGTTCATCCGTAGAACCATTGGATGCCTTAAGATGCGTTTGGGAAACCGGGCCCAGATATCCAGTTTCCTCCTCCTCCTTTTTTGATGTGACAGTCATCTCTCCCTCCTCCTCTTTCACCCCAAAAGCTGCATCCTCTTCTTCTTTTACTGTAAAATCCTCTTCCTCTTTCACTCTGAACGCGTCTTCTTCTTTCACTGTAACGTCTTTCTCTTATTTTTTCACCGGAACAGCCTCACACTCTACTTCTTGTTTTACTGTGATATCCTTCTCTTCCTTCTCCTCTTTGACGACTTTCTCCGTCCAGCAGTCCTCCTCTTCATTAACAAGAGAGTAGCTTAGTGACCTCATGGTTGGAGATGTTAGCTAGCTAGGCTAATGCTAACTTAACCAGCCCGCTAGATGAATAATAAAAACAATATCGTAAATATGAAATTAAAACGGATAACTAACTAGACGACATAAGTGGGCTTAAAACACAGTGGCTAATATACACTAAAGCGTCTAAAGAGCTTTATTGGTTCATCTATTGTGTCTAGCAAGCTACCGAGGTGTCTGACTGACTATTGACGAACTGTTGCTGCTGTTGAACGAAGCGTTCCGTACACTAGATTATACGTCACAGTAGCAGCGTTGCCTTAAAGCCCCAGACCGCCATCTGCTGACTGGAGTGGGTAACGCAGTTGAGTAAAATGTAAATTAAATTTTCAGACAAGAAGTAGGTAGTAATCAGGGACGTAGCTAGTCCTAAAATATGAATTAGCCCCCCCTAAATAAATCAATATCAGTCAATATATTTTTTCTGTGATATCTTAATTTCGTCAACCGTTCCATCGCATCTTAAACTCCTTACCCGCCGGCACTAGGACCGGGGGAGGCTGCTGCTGCGCTAGTGACTGTTAGACTTTCTATAGCATAGATGGCGGACATAAATACTAGGAGAGATGGGTAACCCTATACAGAACTGAACTGAATCAAAGATGGCGGACAGAAAGGGATTATAACGTCATAAAACAATAATGCAAAAACATGTACAGTTGACAGGAATGTTAGTTCATGTAGAGACAAACGATTATGCATTTTTTTAACATAAAATTAATTTACGAAAATCGCGATTTAGCCAGCTAGCTGACTAGCAAACTTTAGCCAGCTAGCTGACTAGCTTTATGGGTGTTGTGACATGAGTATGAAATTGTAATTCTGGTTGTTTTAGGGACTCATGAAACAACCAGCAAACCAGGCTTTCGTTTTGTGTAACAGTGGATGTAAAGAATCTAGCTAGCTGAAGAATTTACTGCAAATTGAATGTACAATTTTGTAAGCTTTCCTTGCCATGCAGATAGATGAAATCACTTAGCTAGCTATGTTGTTGCTTATTGTGCAGTGGATGATTAAAATACCTCTATGCCTATGGATGTGTAGCTAGCTATCTAGCCGATCTGTGTATGGAACCAAACGTTTGGTATACATATTAGTTCAGAACCTAGCTATGAACCTCAGCTATAATAGCCAGTTGTATCAACTTCAAAACAGCCTGAATGACATTAATGAAGCCTATGGATTGAATAGAATATAATATCATGTTGTGCCAAGGATGCAAGTCGTATATACATGTAGTTATTACCATGCATGAGATCCCCACATTGTAGCCTGTACATTTAATATATTCACTGATCATGTACTGTACCTTGGCAAATAAAGGTGCAGTTTAAGTATGAATGTCTTTCAGATTATATTTCAGTCATATCCAATACCAGGAGTGTCAAAATCCAGTCTTTGAATGACGCTGTGTCTTCATGTATGTATTACAATTATACACTTCAACAGTGTTTACCAATCTTGGTCCTGGGACATCAATGATTACACATTGTAACTAATAGACTAGAAACAGGATTTAACTAGTTAATTCATGTATACAGAAATATAGTTTAAAAAAACAGTACACTACACTTCCTATGCATCATGTAAATACTCTTAACACCGGTTCATCTCAACATCTAATGCCCTTCATCTGCATTGATCTGATAAACACAGGATAGGTGGAGTATTTCATCAAATTACACTTCATTTCAACCAGTAGAGAATGTGAAACGCTTTATTGAAAAGCTCATTATCCAAGTGTTATAAATACAAGTTCAATCTGTTGTGCATTATAAAAACAGAGGAAGAAAGAGGAGGTGAGAGAGGTAAGCACATAGGAGCAGGGAAGGCAGCACATGATTAATGAATCACAGTGCTACCTAAATATTCTCTCAGTTCATCACAATTACATAACAGTGTCTCTCGTCGGCCCAAAGGTTATCTTAAAAGCAGGTGAGGTGGCAATGATGAGACTGGGGGTTGGCATCCTCTCACATCAAAACATATCTGCAGACGAGAGACACGTGGAGAGAGAGAGCATGTTTAAGCCTTGTGTTTTTATTTTTTATTCTAACATTGTTAGTCATCAATCAGGAGGTGAAATGCAAAACTGACCTTGGATCATTAACTCTGGGACTACTGCATCTATCTGTATTTCAATGTAAAGCATCTCTTTAATAATACTTCCTGTATAATATAAACTGACCTGGGATCATTAACTCTGGGACTACTGCATCTATCTGTATTTCAATGTAAAGCATCTCTTTAATAATACTTCCTGTTGACCTGACCAAGTGACCTCTCACCTCTGATCAGGTGAGATCATGTAGCCAGGTGAGAACTATGTAGCCAGTTCAGATGCAGGAAGGGTTCACCGACACAGCTGATATAACCTAGAGGATTTAGGGAGAAGAGAGGGGGATGAAGTGAAGGAGAGAGACTGTTATTAGAAAATAAGGTGGTTAAAGAGACAGTGTTCAACAGGAATCTGTGTGTGGCCTCACCTGGTGTCCACACCACACTAAGTGGCTGCAGAGTACTTTATGCTGAAAAACATGAACGGACACACAAAGACAAACAATATAGCGTAGTTATAGAAATAATGAAGTGTCTTACTATTCTCCATGGTTGGCCCTCTTGCCTATTCTTTGAAGGTGGAAGGAGCCACAGTTATACACCTGAGTCTGTTTACTGCACAACACAATCCATCAATCAGATTGATACATGAGTGTGTAGGTGTGGGTTATAGGGTGTCTAATTGCTCTATATGTCTTCAATATTAGTGATTTAAAATAGCCTGTTTTGTTTTTGCACAGACATCACACCCTTACCTAAACAGCACCCTCACCTGAGAAGTAGAAATCAAAGAAAGAGAAACTGTGAATTGAATAACTGCAGTTGACATAGCTAAGTAAATGGAAGAATACTCTTATTGCAATGTGAATGGCTCTTAAAAGAGCCTTCGGTTGTGCATAGTGTAGTCTATGGTGCTGCCAGGGAACAGCACCCTCTTTGAAGAAATAGGAGGTGAAGATCTCCTGCACACGGATTGCCTCTCTTGCTGCGTTGTTGGACCCCACCCTTGAATCATCCTGCAGAGCAGCAGACTCCTCCTCTGGGACACGGCAGTGAGCTGCAGATCCCCTCCTGGTCCGCGTGTCCATCCTCATGAAGTTACGCAGGACACAGGTAGCCTTCACACATCTGAATTCCTCCAGGAGGCAGGAGGCAGTCCCAGATGACCCTGGTCATCCAGCCTTGCAGTGCCCTACACGGTAACTGTAGGCAATCGTTTTGAAGGAATCTCCAGTTACAAGGTATCTGTAGGAATATGGAAGACAATGTAATTATTAAACTGTTACACACATATGTACATGTGTAGCATGTGACAATAACACGATCATATCAGGACGGCATCACAAATGAATACATAAATACCACTTGAAGCTTGATGATGAGTTGATCATTTGAATCAGCTGTGCAGTGCTGAGGCAAAAACAACAATGTGCCTCTGAGTCCCCAGGACTGAGAACCACTGCTCTTCATTGGGACCTCTTCATATGTAGACTGGCTTTCATAGCGCTCTTTATCTGAGGACAGAAAACCTCACAAGAAACACACTTCATTATAGTCAAATTACACCACACTGAATATTATGTTACTATTATCTCCGTCCTCACTTCTAGGGACAAGAACTACACAAAAGTACCTTCCCTATCCAGAATAGCCTCCTCTCTCACTGACAGTTGGGGCTGCTATCCTTTCACCCTCCATGGCTGTTAGCTAGCTACCTACAAATGCATTTGGAGTTTGTTTTTTACAGTGATAAATAGATAGCTCGCTAATATGAAGCGAGGTAGCTGGTGATATTTAATTCACTTAGCTATCTATACAGTATTTGAAGTTGGTTAGATAGCTAGCTAGCCAAATAGCTAGCTCATTTAGCAGCTCATTTGAGTTAGCCTACACTGTAGCAAGTTAGCTAATAATACATCGTTGTTTTTACATTTTCTAAATCTATTTACTTACTTGAATAGGTTCTCCCAGCCATGTGGACAACTGGAAACAGGGCAGCAAAGTTTGTCACCAGAGCGTTTTAGAGGATATTACTATTGAACTATGTAGCCATTTAATAACCAGACCTTCATACAAACTTGCTCTGCTGAATTCTTGACGGAGTCACAACGGGCAGGCAGAGCGGCACACAGCAATTTACCGCCATTTATCTAGTGTACATTCACCCTCAGTCACCTTGTCCTAGAGAGATTTACATGGTTATCAAAACGTCACACCAGGGTAAGCCTATCCAAAACACAGCCCTGTGGGAAAAATGAATGGTGGAAAAACGATGTGAACCATTTCCCTGTTTGACCTGTAGTTGTTATGGATATTATGACTCTACAGCGCCCCACAGTGGACGGGTCACAATATGTTCCATTGATAAAGCAGACTTTATTTAACCTCCATGACGGGTCACAATATGTTCCATTGATAAAGCAGACTTTATTTAACCTCCATGACGGGTCACAATATGTTCCATTGATAAAGCAGACTTTATTTAACCTCCATGACATCTTGTTTTTACATGACGTTGTAGATTGCAGCGGTATATAGTATATATTTAGGATGTTTTCAGTGTGTTTTTAACCCTTTGAGACAATGAATTAGTCGCAATTTTAAAAAACAGTACACTAACATTATATTAAGTAAACTCAATTTTGACAGCCCAAACAAAAATACACATTCTCAGTCAAAAACACAAGTCAGAACACAGCCTCTCTATTCTCTCATGTGTTTTCAGGTACTCTGACTGGGAAAATGTCTTTCCACAATGAGAGCAGTGGTATGTCTCCTTCTCCTGTGTATTTGTATGTATTCTTTCATGCTCTTTCAGGTACCTTAACCGGGTAAATCTCTTTCCACACTGGGAGCAGCGGTACATCTTCTTACCTGTGTATGTTCTCTCATGCTGGTTCAGGTTTCCTAACTGGGCAAAATGATTTCCACAATGGGAACATTGGAAAGGCTTTTCTCCTGTGTGTGTCCTCTCATGCCTTTCCACGCTCCCTAACCACCTAAAACTCTTTCCACACAAGGAACAGTGGTAAGGCTTCTCTTCTGTGTGTATTCTCTTATGTGTTTTCAGGCTCCCTAACTGAGTACAACTCTTTCCACACTGGGAGCAGTGATGTCGTCCAGCTGGTTTGGATGTCTCTGGGTCTGGTTCCCCTGAAGGACTCTTCCTGCTGTCCAAAGGAGAGTCTGGTGTCTCTCCTGTCAAAGACAAACATATTATTTAATTTAACAGAGACCTGAATGAATCCTCGACATGATAAAACTTCCTATGACGTTTAATCTAGACTAGATCCCTCAATCACCTGAAGTCAGTTTTCACAAGTATTATAAAACCGACTTCAAAATGCAGGTTTCTGTGTGCTTCTTAGGATGTCCAGGCAGGTGATTCACTTCTACTTTAAGTCTTGCAGGTGTTGACATGGTTTGATCTGCCAGGGGATCTAAAATCAGTACCAGCGTATTATTATCACTTTGTTGTACTTTTACCCCTTTTTCATGAAATCCAATTGCAGATCCCCTACGGACTCAGGGGAGAGGCGAAGGTCGAGAGCCATGCATCCTCCGAAACACGACCCTGCCAAGCCACACTGCACTTCTTGACACACTGCTCGCTTAACCCCAATGTGTCGGAGGAAACACCGTCCAGCTGGCGACCGAAGTCAGCGTGCATGCGCCCGGCTGCCACAAGGAGTCGCTAGAGCGCGATGGGACAAGGACATCCCGGCCGGCCAAACCCTCCCCTGACCTGGACTATGCTGGGACAATTGTGCGCCGCCTCTATGAGACTCCCGATCAGGTTGTGATACAGCCTGGATTAGAACCAGGGATTGTAGTGACGCCTCTTGCACTGAGATGCAGTGGTTTAGGCCACTTGCAGTGGCTTACTGCCCCACTTGGGAGGCTTAAATAATTATATTCCGGAGTCTGACATCGTTCTGATATTTCTTCATTTCTAAGCGGCATCTAGTCCATCTGCTGACTGGACGCAGTTCAGTAAAATGTATAAATATTTTTCTGACAAAAAGTTAAAGGGTAGGAAGCATGAGTTTTTACTCACCAGTGTAACAACACAGTGTGGTTAAAGACTTAGTAACTTAGTTGTAGCCATGATTTGGTTACCTATGAGTACAAACATTTATGTCTCTGTTTTAAATTTACAAAATTAAAATGACATTTAAATGTTTTCTTTACTCAAGTATGACAATTGGGTACTTTTTACACCCCTGTATTTTTATAACGATCACTTGCGTCATGCAGCCTTTCCTCTGGGTAACCCCGCTGTCTGAAACACTCATCCAGACATTCCTCTGGGTAACCCCGCTGTCTGAAACGCTCATCCAGACATTCCTCTGGGTAACCCCGCTGTCTGAAACACTCATCCAGCCATTCCTCTGGGTAACCCCGCTGTCTGAAACACTCACCCAGCCATTCCTCTGGGTAACCCCGCTGTCTGAAACACTCATCCAGCCATTCCTCTGGGTAACCCCGCTGTCTGAAACACTCATCCAGCCATTCCTCTGGGTAACCCCGCTGTCTGAAACACTCATCCAGACCTTCCTCTGGGTAACCCCGCTGTCTGAAACACTCATCCAGCCATTCCTCTGGGTAACCCCGCTGTCTGAAACACTCATCCAGCCATTCCTCTGGGTAACCCCGCTGTCTGAAACACTCATCCAGCCATTCCTCTGGGTAACCCTGCTGTCTGAAACACTCATCCAGACATTCCTCTGGGTAACCCCGCTGTCTGAAACACTCATCCAGACAGTCAGCTTGTTTGTCATAGTCACTCTGTGTACTACAAATCCTGTGTATGCGACTGTATTGGCTGATGGGGAGGCTCTTTTTTAGGGGTGTAGGGTGGAAGCTGTCTCTGCGTAACAGGGAATTGCTGTCCGTCTGCTTCCTGTATAGATCTGTGCTAAAGCCACACCCCTCCCTCTTAATCAAAATGTCCAGATAACTTGATTCATGCACATCAAAGGTGAGGGTGAATTTCAGATGTTCACTGCTTGTATTGATGAAGGAGTGGAATCGATGAAGTTCCTCTGCTGTCCCCTGGAATAGAAGGAACACGTCATCAATGAAGACTTTTACAGAGCCTGATGAGGTGCTAGAATGGATTGTTAGGGCTGACAATCACATTCTTCTCTAACAACCCCACATACAGTTACGCCCAATTAGATGCTATTTTTTAAACTACAATGACCATAATGACCTGAGTGCCTACTTGTCTTGTCTGTGTTTCTTTTACACCTGCTATGTAAAAGAGACAGAATAATGCATGATGGTCAATGCTATCCAGGATCCTTGGGACATCCCTACCCTAAACCCTAACCTTAACCCCTACCTTAACCATTTTAAATGTCAACTTCAACAGGCTAGGGACGTCCCAATGATGTATCTCTATCTGAAAATACATGATCTAAGTGATTGATAGTTGGTATTCAGCAGTCATAAAGCCTTATTTACTTTAATGAACTAATAAAATAGTGATTTTGTCAGACAGCATAGACAGCAGCTCTACGCTTTATTGACTGACTGATCCATTCATCCTTCCATCCCTCCTCAGCCTTCCTCTCCTCTGAAGACCCAGTGAGGGTGGAGCTCAGTCAGGGAGCTGCATAATCCATGTCAACTGTCACTGTAGGAGTTAGGAACACAAGCATTTAGTTAGATATTCCTGTTGGAAACACCCCATCATAATTTCTCACCCATTTTGGCTGTATGAAAGTTAATTTCCCCTCAGGCACACATTTGTTCTTTGATATTATGAAGGTCATTCGTGTAAAATGTACTTTTCCCCACTCATTCACCCATCTCTTTACATTGCTTATTTATATTCAGTGGCCTGACTGCATCCAGACTATGTCAAAGGCCCATCCTGGTAGATCTGAGCCTAATGCAGCTTGGAGTGATCAGATGACAGAAGTCAAATTTAGGTGCCAGGTGTAACTGAGGCCATATATGCTCCATATCCATTACTTTGAGTGTTTTATATAATATGACTAAATGTGTTTCTGTGTTGCAGGGGCAGTCAGGAAATGGAATGGCAAGGCCACAGAACATGACATAAGCAGAGCTGTGGGAGACCACCTCAAGCCCCTGGTAGAGCCGGGGGTGGTGTTTACCACTCCACCACGCCTTCAGCAGGCTGGAAAAGTGGGATTGATCTGTTTTTCATACTAAGATGGAGGGTCTGTTGATTGATCAGTCATTGGGTTCATTTGTTGAAATCAAATCAAGATTTATTTATACAGCACATTTCAGACATGGATGCAACACAATGGCTTCACAGGAGAAAACAATGAAAATAAACAGAAAGTATACACAGAAAGTTTTAGTACACAAAAATAACAGCATAAAAAAACAGAAATTTAACAACTGAAAGACCAATGAGCATTCTAAGGAAATGCCATTGATTAAAACACTAATTGGATGCAATATCCAACCCAAAATATAAGCTTGTTTTTTAGGAGGGGTTCTCAAAGACACTATGGGGGTGTCGACTGAAAGTTGACTAGTAACAACAACTGGGACCTAAAAGACACCACCCATGAGACCCAAAAGACACCACCCATGAGACCCACTAAATCTGCCCAAGAAGAGGGAAACAAAAGAAACACCCACACCAAACTTAAAGACAGGAAGCAAACCAAAAAGGTGGAGCAACTAAAGGTGTTGACTCTCCACATCTATCAAGACAACTGGAGCACTGGGCCAGACACTCTTAAATAGAACCTGGACCAGCTCAGGTGAAACACCTTCCCACTAACGAGATGGACAAGCCAGCACAGGTGTAACACATACTGACTAACGAGGTGACACCAATCAGTGCGTCCTACGTGCTAACGAGCTATACGTGCTAAAGTCCAACCTCAAAACATAAATGGAAAAACCAAAGACTAACTAACACTTTAAGAGAATGCTCACCCACAACAGAAAACAACTTTCATTTCACATTATAATCAACTACAATGCTTCACCGTCACCAATATAAACATGGTGTCTGTCTACTGGCAAACAATTAAAAACAATATTTATTTTTTATTATTCCCACAAAGATTTTTCTTTCTATAGCTTCTAGAACTCTCGTCTTCCTAAAACCCACTCACTTCTAGAACTCTGGTCCCCTTGGAACGAGCCCAAACAAAACTCATCTCCAATACGGAAAAACGTGCAGTAAAAATAAACTGTGATCCATGGCAATGCACCGGCTAAATGCAAAACACAAAACATTTTGACAGCCCCCCTTGAGACAATCAGCAACCAGGTTGTTCTCACCACGGACATGTCTGATTTCAAGAGGAAACTCCTGCAATATCCGTAGTAACTTTCCACCTCACTGTGGAGCTTCTCTCTCTTTTCAGGGTTCACTCAATAGGCATGTTGTTGGATCGGGGCCCAGTCCCCAATGTCATGCTCTAGTACATTTGGTTTGGCACATGAGAGAATGAACCCTGATATTCTAAAAACAGGGCAACAATGTCAATATAATTGTACCAAAAAACTGTCAGTTGGTTGCATGAATAATTTTCATTACTAAATGTTACATGAAATGTAAATATGAAATATTTGATTGCATAGTATTATTTTCAACAGCTTTTCAATTACATTTTGCTAGGTGGGATAGCCCAATGTCAAAACACAGTTTTAACGTGTCCAAATCAATAACCAATATGCAGAAACAGTTTGGGATAAATTGAAAACCTAACATGTGGTATATACACAAACATCTGCCACAATAATTGTAAAACAAGCTCCTTATAAACTGCACAAGCACCAGAAACACTGTTGTTTTGACAAGTAGCAATAAATCACTGATATCAATCAGGGGGGAAATCCGGTTGTCAGAGCTGTTGAAACTAACACAACTAAAAAAAACACATGGAAATGGGAGATATCTTTTAGCTCAATGGTTAGAGGACAACCTGCAGAAGACAGTCAGCTACATATTGGAGTGATGCATTTAAATTTAGGGGTCACTAAACAAAGGAACACAACACTTATTTGTCATAACTCATCGATATTATGTTGAAATCAGTTGATTCTGGGAATAATGTGTACATCACTGGTTAGAGGACAACTCTTTTTTTGTTAGTCACTGTGTTAAATCACATAAATAGTACTCTTTCAATTCAGAGCCTGGATTTCCCCCAATGAGCCTAATATCCATATCATGTTGAAACCAATTGATAAGGGGGCAAACGTTTAGGGTTCTACATTGTGACATTCTGACTGACTGACTGCAGAGTACATTAATATACTATATATTAAAACATTCTACATTGAGACATTAAAATACTCCTACTACAATGTTAAAACATTCTACATTGTGACATTAATTCATTGATATCATGAAACAACTCCTTCATATATATTTTCTGATATTTGATCAGAGATCTTTTATCAGATTATCTCTGGTCACAGCTAAGAGATTTCTCTCCTGTGTGTGTTCTCTGGTGCACTGTCAGCTCTCCAGATTGACTAAAACTCTTCCCACATTGATCACAGCTATAAGGTTTCTCTCCTGTGTGTATTCTCTGGTGTAAAGTCAGACAGTAAGATCTAGTAAAACTCTTCCCACATTGACCACAGCTATAAGGTTTCTCTCCTGTGTGTATTCTCTGGTGCACTGTCAGACAGCCAGATCTAGTAAAACTCTTCCCACATTGATCACAGCTATAAGGTTTGTCTCCTGTGTGTATTCTCTGGTGTAAAGTCAGACAGCCAGATCTAGTAAAACTCTTCCCACATTGACCACAGATATAAGGTTTCTCTCCTGTGTGTATTCTCTGGTGCACTGTCAGACAGCCAGATCTAGTAAAACTCTTCCCACATTGATCACAGCTAAATGGTTTCTCTCCTGTGTGTGTTCTCTGGTGCACTGTCAGCTCTCCAGATTGACTAAAACTCTTCCCACATTGATCACAGCTATAAGATTTCTCTCCTGTGTGTATTCTCTGGTGTAAAGTCAGACAGTCAGATCTAGTAAAACTCTTCCCACATTGACCACAGCTATAAGGTTTCTCTCCTGTGTGTATTCTCTGGTGCACTGTCAGATAGCCAGATTGAACAAAACTCTTTCCACATTGAGCACAGCCATATGGTTTCTCTCTTGTGTGATGTCTTTGATGTATTTTAAGTTTTACTGATGAGGTGCATCTCTTTCCACATCGACCACAGCTATAAGGTTTCTCTCCTGTGTGGATTCTCTGATGAATTTTAATGCCTGATGAGGTGAATCTCTTCCCACAGTCAGAGCAGCGGTGAGATTTCTTCCCTGTGGGTCTCCACTGGTGTTTCTTGAGGTGTTCTGATGTGGAGAGACTCTTCTCTGCCTCTTCAGCATCATGTTGTTGTTGAGGCTCCCCAGAGGATCCACGATAGTCCCGTATCTCTCCTGTGTGAACAACAAAGTCAGACGGTTAAAGGCCCACAACAGCAGAAATCCACTGTTTATTTGAGGTAAAAGGTGATGCCCAGAGCGTACCCATGCAGTTGTACAACAATTGATGTCTGTTAAATTATTTTACAATTGTCTTAAGACAGTCAAGACCTAAGCAGTGTGCCAGACGACCTTTGGTCTCCAAAAAAGGCCCCTTTCTGTGTTCTGTGATAAAATTGCAGCACGAGGGCGATGCACACACAATTTGATTGCAGAAACCGCTAGTTATGGATGTAGTATATCTGCCTGGAACAAAAATGGTGAACAAAGATTTTAGTTTTCCACAATGTATTCTGAATATTACAGCACAAGATCAGGAGTGTTACTCAAGGAAACTCACATTAAGCTCTGTGTCTATTCACTAATTCACCACCGTGGGGGAAAACTCAGGGGAGTTCTCATAGGCTGACAGCAAAAATAGCCTCCATTTCCAGGTTGCTTATGAGTGCATTTCACATTACTTTTGGATAATAACTGTAACGCTCGTTTGAATCTCCTGCTTAATATGTTTGTGTTATTGTCCCAAATCAACTGCTTTATACTTATAAAACACTTCAACCAGTAAAATGCTCTTTAGCTAGCTTTGCCATAACTTCACCTAACAACAACATAGACCTACTGTAGGACCCATAACTTCACCTAACAATAACATAGACCTAGGACTATAAATCATTTAATATTTCAGGTGAAACATGGAAACTAATATGTCTTTGTCATGACATCTCATAACCTGAACACCAGATAATTTTGTGAATAATCCCACTAGGCTACTCTGTAATGTGTTGTCATTCTAAATGTCCTGAATAAAGGAAAATAGCTCTGTGTTTTGTATAATAGCCTATCCATCAAGGAACAGTTCTCTACACATTATGAGCTAAGTATCTCTGTGTCCAAACAGACTAACGAGGCCCTACAGTAAATCAATCAGACAATAACATTATAAACATCAATTTGTTAGGGATGTTGGATCCAACGTGGAGCACGGCATAACTGTCTTTACCAGAGTAATGAATGAAGAAGCACTTTGGTTGTTGCTGCATGTCGTGATGTTTGTAATTTGACTGTCAAAATTGTCCGACAGCAAGATCCAGTATTTACGTTGAAGTTTATCATAAGCTGACTATATCTACTGTTCCCTGAAGGAGGGAAACTAGGTTTTCATAATGCTGACCCAAACGGATACTAAATGAAACAACCCCTGGCAGACCACCCAGACCTGACCCCGCAAGATACGCCAGTTTTGTCAATTTATTAAATTGTCGTTCATTTGAAACACTCCTGTCAATGTTGAGTAAGGACGCACACCTGATTGCGCATATAGAAGTAGGATTAGTCTACCTGCCTATAAATGTGCCCATTTGGGGATGTCTGATAGTACTTCTCATTGTCTTAACGCTGCACCACTAATGAGTTGTGGAGCTTCTCAAAGTAATTTTTTCTTCACCTCAAACAGCAAGTAAACAAAGTCTTAATGAAATCAATTGCGAATGACAATAGTTCCTCAAAGTATTTTCGTAAAATATTTCCAGCTCTTGCCCTTTCACTTGATTGGTTACACTTCTCCTTCCCCCATCCCTCAGCTGTTTACCAAACCAAGTCTCTCGGCAGCCATTTTGTTGCTGTTTAAAAAATCCACACAACCCAGCAATCTGCAGTTCAAACAATAACAAATCTGTCATTCCACCACTGTTTTGGTAATGAAATGATTATGGGGTTGGAGAAATGTAACTACAGACAGACCTATGGATGCAAGGACTGACTATCCATGATATCAACATTATAGTTTTAACCATGTTGAGGCTATACAGGGTTGATTTACATTGTTTCTAAACATTGGAGTAAAAAAAGCTTATTTGGGGTTCTGATGGGCACAACAGTTGAACTAAGCTCATGAGGCATGTGTTATATTCTTCAAGAATCAATGGCTATAAATAAACAATTTAAAAGTCACAATATGGATGTAGCAATTGCAGATTTCCCCTTTAACACCAAACATCAGTTCAACAACCGCAGAGTTTGTACCTCTGTATTTAAGACAGTACTTACTAGTGTTAATCAGGGAACGGTTTCCCAAAACCATCTTATGGCTAAATTCACCGTTAGAACCATTGGATGCCTTAAGATGTGTTTGGGAAACCGGGCCCAGATATCCAGTTTCCTCCTCCTCCTTTTTCGATGTAACAGTCATCTCTTCCTCCTCCTCCTCTTTCACTCCATAAACTGCATCCTCCTCTTCTTTCACTGAAACGTCTTTCTCTTCTTCTTTCACTGTAACAGCCTCACCCTCTACTTCTTGTTTTACTGTGATATCCTCATCTCCTTTAGCAGGAGAGTAGCTTAGTGACCGCATGGTCGGGGATGTTAGCTAGCTAGGCTAATGCTAACTTAACAAGCCCGCTTGCTGACTAATAACAACACCGTAAATATGAAATTAAATCGGATAACTAACTAGACGATAGAAGTGGGTTTAAAACACAGTGGCTAATATACACTAAAGCGTCTAAAGAGCTATATTTGTTCGGCTATTTTGTCTAGCAAGCTACCGAGGTGTCTACCTGTTGTTGCTGCTGCTGAAAGAAACGTTCCGTCCACTAGATTATACGTCACACCAACAGCGTCGCCTTAAATTTCTAGACCGCCATCTGCTGACTGGAGTGGGTAACGCAGTTGAGTAAAATTTATATTTTATCTTCAGACAACAAGTTAAAGTGTAGGGAGCATTAGTTTTTACTCACCAGTGTAACAATACAGTGTGGTTAAAGACTTAGTAAGCTAGTTGTAGTCACGATATGGTTACCTATAAGTGCAAACAGTTATGTTTTTGCGTTATTACATATTTTTTAACTTATTTCGGGAAATCTTCTAAACTACCCACAATGCACTATTTCCCAAGGTCATATGGATGATCTACTCTGTGGTACTGAGTTTGTATGCCAGTGTAACGGTGTAATGAAGCTACATGTTTTAAATATATTTAACCTTTATTTAACTAGGCAAGTCAGTTAAGAACAAATTCTTATTTACATTGACGGCCTACCCCGGCCAAACCCCAACCCAGACGATGCTGGGCCAATTGTGCGCTGCCCTATGGGACTCCCAATCACAGCCTGTTATGATACAGCCTGGATTTGAACCAGGGTCTGTAGTGACGCCTCTAGCACTGAGATGCAGTGCCTCAGACCGCTGCGCTGCTCGTGTGTTTACATTACACTCGGTGTAATTCACTCAGTGATAAAGGTATTGGATTCTGGGTAATCCACAGCAGATTTTTGGAGAATTTGAAAATTGAGTGGTCCTGGGATAGAAATGTATAAAGTTGTTAACTACTGATTATTCATCCACACTGTGTGTCTCATCAATGCAGGTCATTTATGACAAATGTATAAAGTACATGTTTTATAAACTCATGAACACCAGCCAGTTTATCAGCCCGGTTTTGTTAGTTTAGGTGTATTATACTTCCTCGCCACCAGAGGGGGACATTGAGTAGTTAATTTGATATATTTTGATAGTAAAATGGATGACAGTTTATTCTGATGTAGTGAATATGAGACACATGGAAACAATGTATTTATTTTATTATAGTAAATTAGGAATTAGTAGCTTTGGAAATAAATGAACTATCCATCCATTGCTCCTTCCTGTGTTGACTCACTGACTTGAGAGACCAGGAATGTCACACTAGCTCGATAGGTTGATATCTAGCTCAAGCTTCACCTCATGCTTTTCATTAACTGTGTGGTTGTGTTATCTAGTGGGAACCCGTTAGCACGGTAGGCTCTGGTGCCTTCTTGCCGTGGGCTCAAAATGAGAGAGGAAATCAACCTGCTTGCTCTTTTTTGTTTTGTCAACTTTTCGATGAGGATGTTATGTTTGATACCGGAGGTACGAGGCCTTGAAAGCATTAAACTTCAAAGCAGTGTGCCGATGCCTGTATCACTTTATCAGCAGCACGTGATCAATGACGTCTGAAGATTCATTTCATCGAACAACCACCTGATTGGTTTGGTATTGGGCGTGTTCGACACAGCAGGCGACTGCCAACTGACTGATCTACAAATCACCATACATCATACATCTGATAAGATAACTGCATATAGCTAACGTTAGCTGGCTGGCTAAGATAACTGCATATAGCTAACGTTAGCTGGCTGGCTAAGATAACTGCATATAGCTCATGTTAGCTGGCCGGCTAAGATAACTGCATATAGGTAATGTTAGCTGGCTGGCTAAGATAACTGCATATAGCTAATGTTAGCTGGCTGGCTAAGATAACTGCATATAGCTAACGTTAGCTGGCCGGCTAAGATAACTGCATATAGCTAACGTTAGCTGGCTGGCTAAGATAACTGCATATAGCTAATGTTAGCTGGCTGGCTAAGATAACTGCATATAGTTAACGTTAGCTGGCTGGCTAAGATAACTGCATTTAGCTAATGTTAGCTGTCTGGCTAAGATAACATTCTTTGATATTTGGTTAGATGGCGTTTTGTATTTCCAAAACGTTGGTTTACTTTAATCACATGAGTGCAAACGATTGGTTTAATTTGAAGTTCTACATTTGAAGTTATCTCTGTTGTAGTTTACATCATAGGGAATAGGCTGGTCCTCCATATTACTTCACACCTGACTTTGGCATTCTTCTGAATTCTGATTGGTTTAATGTAATAACTCCAAATATAGAACAGTGAGGTGTAACTTTGCATTGGGAAAAATATTTTATTTATCTTTTTATAAACAATACAAAACATACAAACGACAACATCATACAAACATTAACTACATCACACCTGTCCAGACCCACTAGAACACACCTCCATCTCCATTAACTACATCACACCTGCCCAGACCCACTAGAACACACCTCCATCTCCATTAACTACATCACACCTGCCCAGACCCACTAGTACACACCTCCATCTCCATTAACTACATCACACCTGCCCAGACCCACTAGAACAAACCTCCATCTCCATTAACTACATCACACCTGCCCAGACCCACTAGAACACACCTCCATCTCCATTAACTACATCACACCTGCCCAGACCCACTAGAACACACCTCCATCTCCATTAACTACATCACACCTGCCCAGACCCACTAGAACACACCTCCATCTCCATTAACTACATCACACCTGCCCAGACCCACTAGAACACACCTCCATCTCCATTAACTACATCACACCTGCCCAGACCCACTAGAACACACCTCCATCTCCATTAACTACATCACACCTGCTCAGACCCATTAGAACACACCTCCATTAACTACATCACACCTGCCCAGACCCACTAGAACACACCTCCATCTCCATTAACTACATCACACCTGCCCAGACCAACTAGAACACATCTCCATTAACTACATCACACCTGCCCAGACCCACTAGAACACACCTCCATCTCCATTAACTACATCACACCTGCCCAGACCCACTAGAACACATCTCCATTAACTACATAACACCTGCCCAGACCCACTAGAACACACCTCCATCTCCATTAACTACATCACACCTGCCCAGACCCACTAGAACACACTTCCATCTCCATTAACTACATCACACCTGCCCAGACCCACTAGAACACACCTCCATCTCCATTAACTACATCACACCTGCCCAGACCCGCTAGAACACACCCCCATCTCCATTAACTACATCACACCTGACCCACTAGAACACACCTCCATCTCCATTAACTACATCACACCTGCCCAGACCCACTAGAACACATCTCCATTAAATACATCACACCTGCCCAGACCCACTAGAACACACCTCCATCTCCATTAACTACATCACACCTGCCCAGACCCACTAGAACACACCTCCATCTCCATTAACTACATCACACCTGCCCAGACCCACTAGAACACACCTCCATCTCCATTAACTACATCACACCTGCCCAGACCCACTAGAACACACCTCCATCTCCATTAACTACATCACACCTGCCCAGACCCACTAGAACACACCTCCATCTCCATTAACTACATCACACCTGCCCAGACCCACTAGAACACACCTCCATCTCCATTAACTACATCACACCTGCCCAGACCCACTAGAACACACCTCCATCTCCATTAACTACATCACACCTGCCCAGACCCACTAGAACACACCTCCATCTCCATTAACTACATCACACCTGCCCAGACCCACTAGAACACACCTCCATCTCCATTAACTACATCACACCTGCCCAGACCCACTAGAACACACCTCCATCTCCATTAACTACATCACACCTGCTCAGACCCACTAGAACACACCTCCATTAACTACATCACACCTGCCCAGACCCACTAGAACACACCTCCATCTCCATTAACTACATCACACCTGCCCAGACCAACTAGAACACATCTCCATTAACTACATCACACCTGCCCAGACCCACTAGAACACACCTCCATCTCCATTAACTACATCACACCTGCCCAGACCCACTAGAACACATCTCCATTAACTACATAACACCTGCCCAGACCCACTAGAACACACCTCCATCTCCATTAACTACATCACACCTGCCCAGACCCACTAGAACACACTTCCATCTCCATTAACTACATCACACCTGCCCAGACCCACTAGAACACACCTCCATCTCCATTAACTACATCACACCTGCCCAGACCCACTAGAACACACCTCCATCTCCATTAACTACATCACACCTGCCCAGACCCACTAGAACACACCTCCATCTCCATTAACTACATCACACCTGCCCAGACCCACTAGAACACACCTCCATCTCCATTAACTACATCACACCTGCCCAGACCCACTAGAACACACCTCCATCTCCATTAACTACATCACACCTGCCCAGACCCACTAGAACACACCTCCATCTCCATTAACTACATCACACCTGCCCAGACCCACTAGAACACACCTCCATCTCCATTAACTACATCACACCTGCCCAGACCCACTAGAACACACCTCCATCTCCATTAACTACATCACACCTGCCCAGACCCACTAGAACACACCTCCATCTCCATTAACTACATCACACCTGCCCAGACCCACTAGAACACACCTCCATCTCCATTAACTACATCACACCTGCCCAGACCCACTAGAACACACCTCCATCTCAAGTGGCCGCATCAGCACCATTTTTTTTTCTCTCCGTCACTTTAAACTTTTAGATAATAAAGCATTTGACCTTTCTTTTGAATTAACAACAGAGGATTGGTTGATTTCCAGGTTTTAATTAGGTATCATATTTAAGATGATTGATGAGAAAAGTATCGTCCAACTCTGGGGTATCTCACTGCACCCTAAAATGCCATGTTTTGAAATATACAGACAGACAGATTAAAAGTAATTTTACATTGTATAACTGTACTTCTGACAGCCAACTTTCTAACTCCTCCCATAACTTTATGACATCATAACATTCCCAGAAGGATTATTGAGTCATTGTTAGTTTTACACTGAAGACATGACTCTGCCGTTGTGCTGTAGAATTTGTGGATTTTGTCTCTTGTATAATAAGGGACTATCATTTGTCCCAACATCACAGGCCACAAACTTTGATACAGTTAAAGACTTACAAAAGTTTTTCCGCAGTTTAAGATCAACTGAGTTTTTTAATGGTGTTTCTCCCTGTGCACCTGCCAATGTAAATCCTTTGAACGAGACAAGTTACCAGACAGGACATATTGCTAATGTTCTTCCCATTGATAACCTGAATGACAATTAACTTGTGGGCGGTGGTGGTGATGACGTCCTATTCGATGACGTCGTCCATCGGGATTCCCCAAAAAATAAGACGCTCTGGATTGATCACTGGAGTCAGATGTGAAGGAGGAGGTTGATCATCGGGAGTCAGATGTGAAGGAGGAGGTTGATCATCGGGAGTCAGATGTGAAGGAGGAGGTTGATCATCAGGAGTCAGATGTGAAGGAGGAGGTTGATCATCAGGAGTCAGATGTGAAGGGGGAGGTTGATCATCAGGAGTCAGATGTGAAGGAGGAGGTTGATCATCAGGAGTCAGATGTGAAGGAGGAGGTTGATCATCAGTGAACCTCTAGGATTGTGGCTGGGCTGGCGTTTCCACTTCCAGCTTGGTCATATATTTTGATACATTGAATGTTGATATTGTGAACCTATGTTATATATTTTTACCTCCTGTTTCATGAAGTGATGTCACTAAGTACTGCCCCTATATATACAATGCATTCGGAAAGCATTCAGACCCCTTCACTTTTTCCACATTTTGTTACGTTACAGCCTTATTCTAAAATTGATTCAATCATTTTTTCCCCACATCAATCTACACAATACCCAACATTGACATCACAATACCCCATAAGACATCACATTGCCCATAATCACAAAGCAAAAACAGGTAAATGAATGAAAAAAATTGATTTTCTTTAAAAAACAAGGACATTTCAAAGTGACCCCAAACTTTTGAATGGTAGTGTCCATCTACATGATGTATTGTTACACCATGTAGGAGCAGTATAGACCTAGTCTGTTCATTATATACATCTACATGATGTATTGTTACACCATGTAGGAGCAGTATAGACCTAGTCTGTTCATTATATACATCTACATGATGTATTGTTACACCATGTCGGAGCAGTATAGACCTAGTCTGTTCATTATATACATCTCCATGATGTATTGTTACACCATGTAGGAGCAGTATAGACCTAGTCTGGTCATTATATACATCTACATGATGTATTGTTACACTATGTAGGAGCAGTATAGACCTACAGTAGCTAGCTGCTAATTTAGATGTAATATAACTTAATGAAACTGCCTTAAATGTGCTGTAGTAAACATTTTTTATCCGCACTAATCAATCAACACATTCCTGCCTTTGTATGTCTCAATATAATGGTATTATTTAATTCAATCCATTTAAAATAATCTTTGTCTGAAAATAAATTGTGATCCCCAACTGCGTTTCCCCTCCAGTCAGCAGACGGCGATGTGCGTCTTTCAGGCGACGCTGCCAGCGTGACGTATAATCTAGTGGACGGTTCTTCATAAACAGCTCGTCAACCACCTCGGTAGCTTGCTAGCCAACATAGCCGAAAGATTCAAGCTATTTATACGCTTTCGGTGTATATTAGCTACTGTGTTTTCGACACACATAGGTCGTATCTACTTGTTAACCTATTTAATATTACGTTATTTTGTATTAGTCAGCTATAGTAGCTGGCTGGTTTAGTTAGTACTAGCCTAGTCGCTAATGATAGCTAGCTAGCTAACATCCCCGACCATGAGGTCAGTAAACTTCTCCACTTCTGTTAAAGAAGAGGCGGTCTGCTGGACGGAGAAAGAAGCTCTGGGGCTGAACATTGTCGTGAAAGAGGAGAAGGAAGAAGAGGATGTCACTTTAAAACAAGAAGTAGAGGATGAGGCTGTTACAGTGAAAGAAGAAGAGAAAGACGTTTCAGTGAAAGAAGAGGAAGACGAGTTCAGAGTGAAAGAGGAAGAGGAGGATGCCGTTTTTGGAGTGAAGAAGGAAGGGGAGATGACTGTCACATTGAAAGATGAAGAGGTGGAGATAGGAGATCTGATTAACACCAGTAAGTACCGCCTTAAATTCGTATTTAACTTTCGATATTCGGAGTTGGCTCGTCAATACCTCTTCAACGGAAGGCCCAGGATGATGACTGATATGTCTAGAATCAGACGACTAGAGAGCAAGCTACCCCTTGTTTTCTCCGTTCCGTTTCCAAAAAGTGACTTAACATATATATTTGAGAAGGGTCTATCTGCTGACCGCAGACTGGGGGGCACGGCATGTTGTGATTGTCATGTAGTGATGTTTTACTACACACCGTGCCCCCCAATAGTGCAATGCGAGAGTTGGGTTGGCTACAACAAAGATTATGGATATACTGACAAGATGTCTCTCCGCCCTAACAAGGGGAGTTGTTGCCCACAAAGCGGCACTGCGGGTTGTCTAGCTCCTGCCTATCCTTTCTTTGGATTGGTGGATTCATCTTATTATTGTAATCTATTGTTTATGTTCTATGAGGGTTGTTGTCGTCAACCGCCTGTATTCAATGGAGAGAGATGCTAAGCTACTAGCATGAATATGCATAGCGATCTGGAGACCACTCCTATAGTGTTTTTATCAAAGTTGTCGGTATGTCACGTGTCCACATAACAACTTAGGCATTACGAAACTTCTGTTGGATCAAGTAAACCTCACGTAGCAAATAAGCCATTCATTTAGTTGTTGACCAAATTTGACACTTAACATATTGGGTTGATAATTGTTTCCACTTGGATACAACCTACTGTAGCCTACTGTAACCTACTGGCATGACCTAGAGAGATATAATCTACTGTAGCCTACTGGCATGACCTAGAGAGATACAACCTACTGTAAATTACTGGCATGACCTAGAGAGATACAACCTACTGTAGCCTACTGGCATGACCTAGAGAGATACAACCTACTGTAACCTACTGGCATGACCTAGAGAGTTACAACCTACTGTAACCTACTGGCATGACCTAGAGCGTTACAACCTACTGTAACATACTGGCTTGACCTAGAGAGCTAAAGTTGTAAAATTCCTGGATTTTAAATGAATATTTTCCAGTAATAATGATAATTTGTATCTTCCTATCCACATGTGGGATCCCTCTCCTTTTGTCGTCCTCTTAACACCAATAACAGAAAATTACTGTGGGACTCCCAATCACGGCCGGATGTGATACAGCCTGGATTCGAACCAGGGACTGTAGTGACACCTCTTGCACTGAGATGCAGTGGCTTAGACCGCTGCGTCCGTGTGTGTGTTAATTTTTAGAATGCTGTACTAGAATGCTTAAAAGGCCTTTAAAATTTTAAATATCGGTTATCGGTATCATTTTTTGGGGCAAGGAAAATATTGGTTATTGGTATTAGCCAAAAATGTAATATCGGTGCATCCCTTTATTTTAAAATGTATCACAATACCCCACAATGACATCACAATACCCCATAATGACATCACAATACCCCATAATGACATCACAATACCCCATAATGCCAAAGCAAAAACAGGTTTAGGTTTTTTGCAAATGTATTAAAACTATTCCCCAGGATAACTAGTCTCAGAGTAATGTAAGATCCCAGGATAACTAGTCTCAGGGTAATGTAAGATCCCAGGATAACTAGTCTCAGAGTAATGTTAGATCCCAGGATAACTTGTCCTCCAAACTGTAAATAAATAATAAAATGTGAATCCTGAATGTCAGACCCCCAACCCTCCAAACTGTAAATAAATAATACAATGTGTATCCTGGATGTCAGACCCCCAACCCTCCAAACTGTAAATAAATAATACAATGTGTATCCTGGATGTCAGACCCCCAACCCTCCAAACTGTAAATAAATAAATAAAATGTGTCTCCTTGGCAACATTAGAACCTCGGTACGTTTACTGTGTACTGGGTTGAGACAAAGGAATGATGTAAACAAATAATCCAAAATATTTTTGTCAATGAGACAGTATATAAACAAAGGAATGACCGAACCCCTTTGGTGACTGAATGCTTGTAAGGAAAACTAGATGATCAAAACATTAGATCACATCAAATAAGCCTGAGTGGTTTCACCTCCTCCCAGACTATACTGGATACTACAGTTATAACTATACATAGTTATACAGGATACTACAGTTATAACTATACATAGTTATACAGGATACTACAGTTATACTGGATACTACAGTTATAACTATACATAGTTATACAGGATACTACAGTTATACAGGATACTAGAGTTATACAGGATACTACAGTTATAACTATACATAGTTATACAGGATACTACAGTTATAACTATACATAGTTATTCCAATGGTGGGCTACTTACTATCCACTGTTTGCAAGCCACCGTTGCTGATCTATTTTATTTATTTAATTTATTTATTTCACCTTTATTTAACCAGGTAGGCAAGTTGAGAACAAGTTCTCATTTACAACTGCGACCTGGCCAAGATAAAGCAAAGCAGTTCGACACATACAACACACAGAGTTACACATGGAGTGTAACAAACATACAGTCAATAATACAGTAGAAAAATAAGTCTATATACAATGTGAGCAAGTGAGGTGGGATAAGGGAGGTGAAGGCAAAAAAAAGGCCATGGTGGCGAAGTAAATACAATATAGCAAGTAAAACACTGGAATGGTAGATTTGCAGTGGAAGAATGTGCAAAGTAGAAATAGAAATAAAGGGGTGCAAAGGAGCAAAATAAATAAATACAGTAGGGGAAGAGGTAGTTGTTTGGGCTAAATTATAGATGGGCTATGTACAGGTGCAGTAATCTGTGAGCTGCTCTGACAGCTGGTGCTTTAAGCTAGTGAGGGAGATAAGTGTTTCCAGTTTCAGAGATTTTTGTAGTTCGCTCCAGTCATTGGCAGCAGAGAACTGGAAGGAGAGGCGGCCAAAGGAGGAATTGGTTTTGGGGGTGACCAGAGAGATATACCTGCTGGTGGTATCCAATCCACCTACCAATGCCATTCAACTCTCCTTCCGTGGCCTCCAACTGCTCTTAAACACAAGTAAAACTAAATTCATGCTATTCAACCGATCACTGCCTGCACCTGCTCGCCCGTCCAGCATCACTACTCTGGACAGCTCTGACTTAGAATACGTGGACAACTGCAAATACCTTGGTGTCTGGTTAGACTGTAAATTCTCCTTCCAGACTCACATTAAGCATCTCCCATCCAAAATTAAATCTAGAATCGGCTTCCTATTTCGCAACAAAGCATCCTTCACTTTTGCTGCCAAACATACCCTCGTAAAACTGACCATCCTACCGATCCTCGACTTCGGTGATGTCACCTATAAAATAGCCTCCAACACTCTACTCAGTAAACTGGATGCAGTCTATCACAGTGCCATCCGTTTTGTCACCAAAGCCCCATATACCACTGCTCTCGTCAGCTGGCCCTCGCTACATATTCGTCGCCAAACCAACTGGCTCCAGGTCATCTATAAGTCTTTGCTAGGCTGCCTTAACTCAGATCACTGGTCACCATAGCAACACACACCCATAGCACACGCTCCAGGAAGTATATCTCACTGGTCATCCCCAAAGCCAACACCTCTTTGGTCGCCTTTCCTTCCAGTTCTCTGCTGCCAATGACTGGATCGAATTGCAAAAATCGCTGAAGTTGGAGACTTATATCTCCCTCACTAACTTTAAACATCAGCTATCTGAGCAGCTTACCGATCGCTGCAGCTGTACACAGCCCATCTGTAAATAGCCCATCCAACTGCCTACCTCATCCCCATGTTTTTATTAACTTTTTTTGCTCACACCAGTATTTCTACTTGCACAACATCATCTGCACATCTATCACTCCAGTGTTAATGCTAAATTGTAATTACTTTGCTACTATGGCCTATTTATTGCCTTATTGCCTTTATTGCCTCTGTACTCCATTTGCACACACTGTATTGTTCATGACGTCCTCCAGTGATTTTTAACTTAACACTGTATATAGATTTTTCTATTGTGTTATTGACTGTACTTTTGTTTATCCCACATGTTATTCCATGTGTAACTCTGTTGTTTTGTCGCACTGCTTTGCTTTATCTTTGCCAGGTCGCAGTTGTAAATGTGAACTTGTTCTCAACTGGCCTACCTGGTTAAATAAAGTTGAAAAATAAAAAATGTAGGAATTGTTCATGACGTCCTCCAGTGATTTTAACTTTTCCTGTTGAAAAGTGATATAAAAATACAGTATAGTATAAAGTATAAACACACTAAAGAGAAACAAATAAATGTTTTGAGCAAAATAGTGTTTTTTTAGACAACTGCAAACTAGAAGGAGTGAGTGATGTCATAGTAAGGCCTTCGAGGAGTTGGCTTGATGGGAAGTCGTGATGTCATCCAATAGGAGACTGATCTTCATGTGAATATTCATTATTCTTTTTAAAATCCTTCCTGTTCTGTCAAGTTGGTTGTTGATCATTGCTAGAAAGCCATTTTCAAGTCTTTCCATAGATTTTAAAGACGATTTAAGTCCAAACTGTAACTAGGCCACTCAGGAACATTCAATGTCATCTTGGTAAGGTCCTCCAGCGTCGATTTGGCCTTGTGGTTTAGGTTATTGTCCTGTTAGTACAGTTTTTTGTATTCAGATCTCTGAAATGCACTCTACCTACGTAACATTTAGTTTCCTTATATTATGCTGGGAAAACAGTTTTCATGGGCACAGAAATTCCAAATCAAATCATTTGAGTTTGCTAAATTCAAGGGTTCTAACCGAGAGTCACCTTAACTTTATTGACAACACCCAAGTGGATACTGTCATTAACGCAGTTCTTCAATAATTACACATCATTCTTAATACTGTAGCTGTTTAGTTAGTCACATGTTCAACTATCATCAGCTAATCCAGGAAATCATTTTCTGAATGCCAGTCAAATGACAAACATCACGACATGCAACAACAACCAAAGTGCTTCTTCATTCATTACTCTGGTAAAGACAGTTATGCCGTGCTCCACGTTGGATCCAACATCCCTAACAAATTGATGTTTATAATGTGTTATTGTCTGCTTGATTTACAGTAGGGTCTCGTTAGTCTGTTTACACACAGAGATACTTGGCTCATAATGTGTAGAGAACTGTTCCTTGATGGATAGGCTATTGTACAACACACAGAGCTATTTTCCTTTATTTGTTGTTAGGTGAAGTTATGGGTCCGACAGTAGGTCGGTTATTGTTAGGTGAAGTTATGGGTCCTACAGTAGGTCTGTTATTGTTAGGTGAAGTTATGGGTTCTACAGTAGGTCTATGTTGTTGTTTGGTGAAGTTATGGGTCCTACAGTAGGTCTATGTTGTTGTTAGGTGAAGTTATGGGTCCTACAGTAGGTCTATGTTATTGTTAGGTAATGTTATGGGTCCTACAGTAGGTCTATGTTGTTGTTATGGGTCCTAGAGTACACTATGTATGTCATGCAATAACAACCAAGTGCTTCTTCGTTCATTACAGGTATATCTGTTGTTAGGTGAAGTTATGGGTCAATTTGGCAAACAGTGTACAAACCCTCATTGTCAGGTTGATGGACAAGACAAAGAGCATTTTACTGGTTGAAGTGTTTTTTAAATACAAAGCGGTTGATTTGCGATGATGACACAAACATTATATTAAGCAGGACATTCAAACGAGCCTTACAATTATAATCCAAAGTAGTGTGAAATGCACTCATAAGCAACCTGGAAATGGAGGCTACTCCCATGAGTTTTCCCCTATTCACATTCAGAATACATTGTGAAAAACAAAAATTTTTGCTCACCATTTTTGCTCCAGGCTACTATACTACATCCATAACTAGTGGTTTCCTCATTACCAGATATACTACATCCATAACTAGTGGTTTCCTCATTACCAGATATACTACATCCATAACTAGTGGTTTCCTCATTACCAGATATACTACAGCCATAACTAGTGGTTTCCTCATTAGCAGATATACTACATCCATAACTAGTGGTTTCCTCATTACCAGATATACTACATCCATAACTAGTGGTGTCCTCATTACCAGATATACTACATCCATAACTAGCGGTTTGCTCATTACCAGATATACTACATCCATAACTAGTGGTTTCCTCATTAGCAGATATACTACATCCATAACTAGTGGTTTCCTCATTACCAGATATACTACATCCATAACTAGTGGTTTCCTCATTACCACATATACTACATCCTTAACTAGTGGTTTCCTCATTACCAGATATACTACATCCATAACTAGTGGTTTCCTCATTAGCAGATATACTACATCCATAACTAGTGGTTTCCTCATTACCAGATATACTACATCCATAACTAGTGGTTTCCTCATTACCAGATATACTACATCCATAACTAGTGGTTTCCTCATTACCAGATATACTACATCCATAACTAGTGGTTTTCTCATTAGCAGGGAGGAGTTTCTACAACCAAATTGCATGTGCATCGACCTCGTGCCACAATTTTAGCAACACAGAAAGGGGCCTATATTGGAGACCAAAAGTCGTCTGGCACACTGCTTAGAGTATCAACAACATGAATAACTTATTTCTAGTCTACAATCTTAGATGTTACTACTAATGTGAAATTTTTGACAAAATGACTTGTTGCTCATTTTAAATCAATTGTCAAATAATTGTAACATTCATTACAGACATCAATTGTTGTACAACATCATGGCTATGCTGTTGGCATCACCTTTTACAGTGAATTGCCGCTGTTGTGGGCCTTTAATCATCTCTATGACTTTGTTGTTCACATAGGAGAGAGACGGGACTATCGTGGATCCTCTGGGAATCCTCAACAACCTCATGATGCTGAAGAGGCAGAGAAGAGTCTCTCCAGATCAGAACACCTCAAGAAACACCTGCAGAGACCCACAGGGAGGAGAACTCACTGCCGCTCTGACTGTGGGAAGAGATTCACCTCATCAGGCATTACAATTCATCAGAGAACACACACAGGAGAGAAATCGTATAGCTGTGGGCAATGTGAGAAGAGTTTTAGTCGATTTGGCCATCTGACGTTACACCAGAGAACACAGACAGGAGAGAAACTTTATAGATGTGGTCAATGTGGGAAGAGTTTTGGTAGATCTGGCCAGCTGACATCACACCAGAGAATACACACAGGAGAGAAACCTTATATCTGTGCTCAATGTGGGAATAGTTTTACTACATCAAGCAATCTGACTTCACACCAGAGAACACACACAGGAGAGAAACCTCATAGTTGTGATCAATGTGGGAAGAGTTTTACTACATCTAGCTCTCTGACTTCACACCAGAGAACACACACAGGAGAGAAACCTTATAGCTGTGATCAATGTGGGATGAGTTTTACTATATCTGGCTCTCTGACTCTACACCAGAGAACACACACAGGAGAGAAACCTTATAGTTGTAATCAATGTGGGAAGAGTTTTACTACATCTAGCAAGCTGACTTCACACCAGAGAACACACACAGGAGAGAAGCCTTATAGCTGTGATCAATGTGGGAAGAGTTTTCCTACATCGAGCCAGCTGACTTCACACCAGAGAACACACACAGGAGAGAAACCTCATAGCTGTGATCAATGTGACAAGAGATACTCTGATAAAAGATCTCTGATCAAACATCAGAAAATACATACATGAAGTTGTTTCATGATATCAATGAAATAATGTCACAATGTAGAATGTTTTAACATTGTAGAAGGAGTATTTTAATGATGTCACAATGTAGAATGTTTTAACATTGTAGTAGGAGTATTTTAATGATGTCACAATGTAGAATGTTTTAACATTGTAGTAGGAGTATTTTAATGATGTCACAATGTAGAATGTTTTAACATTGTAGAAGGAGTATTTTAATGATGTCACAATGTAGAATGTTTTAACATTGTAGTAGGAGTATTTTAATGATGTCACAATGTAGAATGTTTTAACATTGTAGTAGGGGTATTTTAATGATGTTCTACCTTATCGTTTGCCCTGTTCAATTGATTGCAGCATGATATGGATATTAGCCTCAGGGGAAATCTAGGCTCTGAATTGAAAGTGTATTATTTAACAAAAAGTGACTAACAAAAAAAGAGCTGTGTTACACTTACTGCGTTGGTGACCCACTTTAATCAAGTTGCAGCACTTCAAAATGTAGCCAGCTGTTTTCTACGAGTTGAAAAAGCTGCTTGTTTAAAAAAATACATGTAATATGATAATTGTTGCAGATGTTTGTGTATATACACACATGAAAGCAATATAATAAATTGTACTAATCAATTTTATTAACAATCTGACATCACTCCAGTATTTCTTGACAACAATCAAGTGCTAATTGTCTTTATTCCACTACTGAAGAAGCATGACTCAAATCACCTCATATTTCAAACATTCAGCCTGACAAAAGATACATGTTTTATTATTCCATGCCTCACCCTTAAGTGAAGTATTGCCAATACATATTAACAAAGGGGTGTACATTTGGTTTTGATTTTCATATTTACAATTCATGTACCATTTAGTATTCCTAATTATTTATGCAACCAGCTGACCATTTTTTGGGTACAATTATATTGACAATGTTGCCCTGCTTTTAGAATATCAGCGTTCATTCTCAGATGTGCCAACCCAAATGCATGACATTTTGGACTTGGCCCGATCCAACAACATGCCTATCGAGTGAACCCTGAAAAGAGAGCGAGAAGTAAGGTGGAAAGTTACTACGGATATTGCAGGAGTTGGTTGCTGATTGTCTTAAGGGTGGGCAGTCAACAAGTTTTGCGTTTAGCCAGTGCGTTGCCATGGATCACAATTTATTTTGACTGCACGTTTTTCCGTATTGGAGATGAGTTTTGTTTGGGCTCGTTCCAAGGGGACGAGAGTTCTAGAATCTAGTTAGTTTTAGGAAGATGCGAGTTCTAGAAGCTAGTGAGTTTTAGGATTCTATTGAAAGAATAAGGATTTAAAAAATAATACGATTGTATATTATTATTTAGAAATACGTGTTTTTAATTGTTGACAGCCAGTAGACACTATGTTTATATTGTAGTTGATTATGTGAAATGAAAGTGGTTTTCTGTTGGGGGTGAGCAAACTCGTCCAACACAAATATAGGACATATTTGTTGTCTTAAGGGGGAAGGTGTTACAGGCTTTGGTTTTTCCATTTATGTTTTGAGGTTGGACATTAGCACGTATAGCTTGTTAGCATGTATAGCTCGTTAGCACGTCTAGCCAAACTGATTGGTGTCACCTCGTTAGTCAGTATGTGTTACACCTGTGCTGGCTTGTCCATCTCGTTAGTGGGAAGGTGTTTCACCTGAGCTGGTCCAGGTTCTATTTAAGAGTGTCTGGCCCAGTGCTCCTGTTGTGTTGATAGATGTGGAGAGTCAACACCTTTAGTTGCTCCACCTTTTTGGTTTGCTTCCTGTCTTTAAGTTTGGTGTGGGTTTTTCTTTTGTTTGCCTCTTCTTGGGCAGATTTAGTGGGTCTCATGGTGGGTGTCTTTTAGGTGCCAGTTGTTGTTACTAGTCAATTTTCAGTGGACACCTCCATACTGTCTTTCAGAGCCCCTCCTAAAAAACAAGTTATATTTTGGGTTGGATAAAACATCATATTGTTAATGTTTTTGTGCTGTATAAATAAAGCTTGATTTGATTTGAACATATTGCAAAACAAATTAACCCAATGACTGACCAATCAACAGACTCTTGGTCCATCTTGGTATGAACATCAGTCTCAATCCCACTTTTTAAGCCTGCTGAAGGCGTGGTGGAGTGGTAAACACCACCCTCGGCTCTACCAGGGGCTTGAGGTGGTCTCCCACAGCTCTGCTTATGTCATGTTCTGTGGCCTTGCCGTTCCATTTCTTGACTGCCCCTGTAACACAGAAAGAAACACATTTAGTCATATTATATAAAAACACTCAAACACAGTAAATGAAATGGAGCATCTATGGCCTCAGCTACACCTGGCACCTAAATGTGACTTCTGTCATCTGATCACTCCAAGCTGCATTAGGTTCAGATCTACCAGGATGGACCTTTGACATAGTCTGGAAGCAGCTAGGCCACCGAATATGCATAAGCAATGTCAAAAGATGAGTGTGGAAAAGTACATTTTACACAAGTGACCTTCATAATAATTTAAATATTATTTGTCACATATGTATGTTATTGCGGGTGTTAAATGCTTGTGTTTCTAGCTCCAACAGTACAGTAATATCTAACTAAATGCTTGTGTTCCTAGCTCCAACAGTACAGTAATATCTAACCAAATGCTTGTGTTCCTAGCTCCAACAGTACAGTAATATCTAACTAAATGCTTGTGTTCCTAGCTCCAACAGTGCAGTAATATCTAACTAAATGCTTGTGTTCCTAGCTCCAACAGTGCAGTAATATCTAACTAAATGCTTGTGTTCCTTGCTCCAACAGTGCAGTAATATCTACCTAAATGCTTGTGTTCCTAGCTCCAACAGTGCAGTAATATCTAACTAAATGCTTGTGTTTCTAGCTCCAACAGTGCAGTAATACCTAACTAAATGCTTGTGTTTCTAGCTCCAACAGTGCAGTAATATCTAACTAAATGATTGTGTTCCTAGCTCCAACAGTGCAGTAATATCTAACTAAATGCTTGTGTTTCTAGATCCAACAGTGCAGTAATATCTAACTAAATGCTTGTGTTTCTTGTTCCAACAGTGCAGTAATATCTAACATATTCACAACAAATACCTAATACACACAAATCTAAGTAATGGAATAAGAATATAGCAAATCAAATGTATTTATGTAGCCCTTCTTACATCAGCTGATATCTCAAAGTGCTGTACAGAAACCCAGCCTTAAACCTCAAACAGCAAGCAATGTCCAAAACCTAGGAAGAAACCAGGCTCTGAGGGGTGGCCAGTCCTCTTCTGGCTGTGCCGGGTGGAGATTATAACAGAACATGACCAAGATGTTCATAAATGACCAGCATGGTCAAATAATAATAATCACAGTAGTTGTCGAGGGTGCAATAGGTCAGCACCTCAGGAGTAAATGTCAGTTGGTTTTCATAGCCGATCATTGAGTATCTCTACCGCTCCTGCTGTCTCTAGAGAGTTGAAAACAGCAAGTCTGGGATAGGTAGCACGTCCGGTGAACGTCCGGTGAACAGGTCAGGTTTCCATAGAACAGTTGAAACTGGAGCAGCAGGACGGCCAGGGGACAGCAAGGAGTCATCATGCCAGGTAGTCCTGAGGCATGGTCCTAGGGCTCAGGTCCTCCGAGAGAGAGAAAGAAAGAGAGAATTAGAGAGAGCATACTTAAATTCACACAGGACACCGGATAAGACAGTAGAAATAGTCCAGATATAACAAACTGACCCTACACAAACGAATGCAGCATAAATACCAGAGGCTGAGACAGGAGGGTTCAGGAGACACTGTGGCCCCATCCGATGATACCCCCAGACAGGGCCAAACAGGCAGGATATAACCCCACCCACTTTGCCAAAGCACAGTCCCCACACCACTAGAGGGATATCTTCAACCACCAACTTCAACCACCAACTTACCATCATGAGACAAGGCGCCAACCCAGACAGGAAGACCAGACAGGAAGACCACGTCAGTGACTCAACCCACTCAAGTGACGCACCCCTCCTAGGGACGGCATGGAAGAGGACCAGTAAGCCAGTGACTCATATATATAAATATATGGACAAGCAATGTCAGAGCGGCATAGACAGATACAGTAGAATAGGATAGAATACAGTATATACATATGAGATGAGTAATACATAGACTAAGATACAGTAGAATAGGATACAGTATATACATATGAGATGAGTAATACATGGACAGATACAGTAGAATAGGATAGAATACAGTATATACATATGAGATGAGTAATGCCAGATATGTAAACATGCAGGAGATCCACGAAGGAAAGATAGTGATGGTGCTCAGTGACGTTGTTGCAAATGGTGGGTAAAATGGTGGGGGAACAACCAAGTTCATTCTGTCCATTATTACATCATTACATCAAGTGTTCCAATGGTAAAACGTTTGAGTTCATTCTGTCCATTATTACATCATCACATCAAGTGTTCCAATGGTAAAACGTTTGAGTTCATTTTGTCCTGGTCACTTTGCCTACTGTTTATTACCACGTTGGGATGCAACCTTTGTTTGTTGTCATTTTTTAAACATTTTTTATCATTTTACCCCCGTTTTTTCTCCCCAATGTGGATCTTGTCTCATCGCTGCAACTCCCCAATGGGCTCAGGAGGCGAAGGTCGAGTCATGCGTCCTCTGAAACATGACCCGTCAAACCGCGCTTCTTAACACCCGCCCGCTTAACCTGGAAGCCAGCTGCACCAATGTGTAGGAGGAAACACCGGGCGACGCTTGGCCAATTGTGTGCCGCCCTATGGAACTCCCGATCACGGCAGGTTGTGGTACAGCCCGGGATCGAACCCGGGTGACGCCTCTAGTGTCGCCTCTAACACTGCCATGCAGTACATTTACATTTACATTTAAGTCATTTAGCAGACGATCTTATCCAGAGCGACTTACAAATTGGAAAGTTCATACATATTCATCCTGGTCCCCCCATGGGGAATGAACCCACAACCCTGGCGTTGCAAGCGCCATGCTCTACCAACTGAGCCACACGGGACTAAATACACGGGACTAAATTAACTGTACCTTAGACCGCTGCACCACTCGGGTCTATAGTGACACCTCTAACACTGTGATACAGTACCTTAGACTGCTGCACCACTCGGGTCTATAGTGACGCCTCTAACACTGTGATCTAGTACCTTAGACCGCTGCACCACTCGGGTCTATAGTGACACCTCTAACACTGTGATCTAGTACCTTAGACTGCTGCACCACTCGGGTCTATAGTGACGCCTCTAACACTGTGATCTAGTACCTTAGACTGCTGCACCACTCGGGTCTATAGTGACGCCTCTAACACTGTGATACAGTACCTTAGACTGCTGCACCACTCTGGTCTATAGTGACACCTCTAACACTGTGATCTAGTACCTTAGACCGCTGCACCACTCTGGTCTATAGTGACACCTCTAACACTGCGATACAGTACCTTAGACTGCTGCACCACTCGGGTCTATAGTGACACCTCTAACACTGTGATCTAGTACCTTAGACCGCTGCACCACTCGGGTCTATAGTGACACCTCTAACACTGTGATCTAGTACCTTAGACTGCTGCACCACTCGGGTCTATAGTGACACCTCTAACACTGTGATACAGTACCTTAGACTGCTGCACCACTCTGGTCTATAGTGACACCTCTAACACTGTGATCTAGTACCTTAGACTGCTGCACCACTAGGGTCTATAGTGACGCCTCTAACACTGTGATACAGTACCTTAGACTGCTGCACCACTCGGGTCTATAGTGACACCTCTAACACTGTGATCTAGTACCTTAGACTGCTGCACCACTCGGGTCTATAGTGACACCTCTAACACTGTGATCTAGTACCTTAGACTGCTGCACCACTAGGGTCTATAGTGACACCTCTAACACTGTGATCTAGTACCTTAGACTGCTGCACCACTAGGGTCTATAGTGACACCTCTAACACTGTGATACAGTACCTTAGACTGCTGCACCACTCGGGTCTATAGTGACACCTCTAACACTGTGATCTAGTACCTTAGACTGCTGTTCCACTAGGGTCTATAGGGACGCCTCTAACACTGTGATCTAGTACCTTAGACTGCTGCACCACTCAGGTCTATAGTGACACCTCTAACACTGTGATCTAGTACCTTAGACTGCTGCACCACTCGGGTCTATAGTGACACCTCTAACACTGTGATCTAGTACCTTAGACTGCTGCAACACTCGGGTTTATAGTGACACCTCTAACACTGTGATACAGTACCTTAGACTGCTGCACCACTCGGGTCTATAGTGACACCTCTAACACTGTGATGCAGTACCTTAGACTGCTGCACCACTCGGGTCTATAGTGACACCTCTAACACTGTGATCCAGTACCTTAGACTGCTGCACCACTCAGGTCTATAGTGACACCTCTAACACTGTGATACAGTACCTTAGACTGCTGCACCACTCTGGTCTATAGTGACACCTCTAACACTGTGATCTAGTACCTTAGACTGCTGCACCACTCGGGTCTATAGTGACACCTCTAACACTGTGATCTAGTACCTTAGACTGCTGCACCACTCGGGTCTATAGTGACACCTCTAACACTGTGATCTAGTACCTTAGACTGCTGCACCACTCGGGTCTATAGTGACACCTCTAACACTGTGATCTAGTACCTTAGACTGCTACACCACTAGGGTCTATAGTGACACCTCTAACACTGTGATCTAGTACCTTAGACTGCTGCACCACTCGGGTCTATAGTGACACCTCTAACACTGTGATCTAGTACCTTAGACTGCTGCACCACTCGGGTCTATAGTGACACCTCTAACACTGTAATCTAGTACCTTAGACTGCTACACCACTAGGGTCTATAGTGACACCTCTAACACTGTGATCTAGTACCTTAGACTGCTGCACCACTCGGGTCTATAGTGACACCTCTAACACTGTGATCTAGTACCTTAGACTGCTGCACCACTCTGGTCTATAGTGACGCCTCTAACACTGTGATCTAGTACCTTAGACTGCTGCACCACTCGGGTCTATAGTGACGCCTCTAACACTGTGATCTAGTACCTTAGACTGCTGCACCACTCGGGTCTATAGTGACACCTCTAACACTGTGATACAGTACCTTAGACTGGTGCACCACTCGGGTCTATAGTGACGCCTCTAACACTGTGATCTTGTATCTTAGACCGCTGCACCACTCGGGTCTATAGTGACGCCTCTAACACTGTGATCTAGTACCTTAGACTGCTGCACCACTCGGGTCTATAGTGACACCTCTAACACTGTGATCTAGTACCTTAGACTGCTGCACCACTCGGGTCTATAGTGACACCTCTAACACTGTGATCTAGTACCTTAGACCCCTGCACCACTCGGGTCTATAGTGACGCCTCTAACACTGTGATCTAGTACCTTAGACTGCTGCACCACTCGGGTCTATAGTGACACCTCTAACACTGTGATCTAGTACCTTAGACCCCTGCACCACTCGGGTCTATAGTGACGCCTCTAACACTGTGATCTAGTACCTTAGACTGCTGCACCACTCGGGTCTATAGTGACACCTCTAACACTGTGATACAGTACCTTAGACTGCTGCACCACTAGGGTCTATAGTGACACCTCTAACACTGTGATCTAGTACCTTAGACTGCTGCACCACTCGGGTCTATAGTGACACCTCTAACACTGTGATCTAGTACCTTAGACTGCTGCACCACTCGGGTCTATAGTGACACCTCTAACACTGTGATCTAGTACCTTAGACTGCTGCACCACTAGGGTCTATAGTGACGCCTCTAACACTGTGATACAGTACCTTAGACTGCTGCACCACTAGGGTCTATAGTGACACCTCTAACACTGTGATACAGTACATTAGACTGCTGCACCACTCGGGTTTATAGTGACACCTCTAACACTGTGATACAGTACCTTAGACTGCTGCACCACTAGGGTCTATAGTGACACCTCTAACACTGTGATACAGTACCTTAGACTGCTGCACCACTCGGGTCTATAGTGACACCTCTAACACTGTGATCTAGTACCTTAGACTGCTGCACCACTCAGGTCTATAGTGACACCTCTAACACTGTGATACAGTACCTTAGACTGCTGCACCACTCGGGTCTATAGTGACACCTCTAACACTGTGATCTAGTACCTTAGACTGCTGCACCACTAGGGTCTATAGTGACGCCTCTAACACTGTGATCTAGTACCTTAGACTGCTGCACCACTCGGGTCTATAGTGACACCTCTAACACTGTGATCTAGTACCTTAGACTGCTGCACCACTCGGGTCTATAGTGACACCTCTAACACTGTGATCTAGTACCTTAGACCGCTGCACCACTCAGGTCTATAGTGACACCTCTAACACTGTGATACAGTACCTTAGACTGCTGCACCACTCGGGTCTATAGTGACGCCTCTAACACTGTGATCTAGTACCTTAGACTGCTGCACCACTCTGGTCTATAGTGACACCTCTAACACTGTGATACAGTACCTTAGACTGCTGCACCACTCGGGTCTATAGTGACACCTCTAACACTGTGATCTAGTACCTTAGACTGCTGCACCACTCTGGTCTATAGTGACACCTCTAACACTGTGATCTAGTACCTTAGACTGCTGCACCACTCGGGTCTATAGTGACACCTCTAACACTGTGATCTAGTACCTTAGACTGCTGCACCACTCGGGTCTATAGTGACACCTCTAACACTGTGATACAGTACCTTAGACTGCTGCACCACTCGGGTCTATAGTGACACCTCTAACACTGTGATCTAGTACCTTAGACTGCTGCACCACTCGGGTCTATAGTGACACCTCTAACACTGTGATACAGTACCTTAGACTGCTGCACCACTCGGGTCTATAGTGACACCTCTAACACTGTGATACAGTACCTTAGACTGCTGCACCACTCGGGTCTATAGTGACACCTCTAACACTGTGATACAGTACCTTAGACTGCTGCACCACTCGGGTCTATAGTGACACCTCTAACACTGTGATCTAGTACCTTAGACTGCTGCACCACTCGGGTCTATAGTGACACCTCTAACACTGTGATCTAGTACCTTAGACTGCTGCACCACTCGGGTCTATAGTGACACCTCTAACACTGTGATCTAGTACCTTAGACCGCTGCACCACTCGGGTCTATAGTGACACCTCTAACACTGTGATACAGTACCTTAGACCGCTGCACCACTCGGGTCTATAGTGACACCTCTAACACTGTGATACAGTACCTTAGACTGCTGCACCACTCGGGTCTATAGTGACACCTCTAACACTGTGATCTAGTACCTTAGACTGCTGCACCACTCGGGTGTATAGTGACACCTCTAACACTGTGATCTAGTACCTTAGACTGCTGCACCACTCGGGTCTATAGTGACGCCTCTAACACTGTGATCTAGTACCTTAGACCGCTGCACCACTCGGGTCTATAGTGACACCTCTAACACTGTGATCTAGTACCTTAGACCGCTGCACCACTAGGGTCTATAGTGACACCTCTAACACTGTGATCTAGTACCTTAGACTGCTGCACCACTCGGGTCTATAGTGACACCTCTAACACTGTGATCTAGTACCTTAGACTGCTGCACCACTAGGGTCTATAGTGACACCTCTAACACTGTGATCTAGTACCTTAGACCGCTGCACCACTCGGGTCTATAGTGACACCTCTAACACTGTGATACAGTACCTTAGACCGCTGCACCACTCGGGTCTATAGTGACACCTCTAACACTGTGATACAGTACCTTAGACTGCTGCACCACTCGGGTCTATAGTGACACCTCTAACACTGTGATCTAGTACCTTAGACTGCTGCACCACTCGGGTCTATAGTGACGCCTCTAACACTGTGATCTAGTACCTTAGACCGCTGCACCACTCGGGTCTATAGTGACACCTCTAACACTGTGATCTAGTACCTTAGACCGCTGCACCACTAGGGTCTATAGTGACACCTCTAACACTGTGATCTAGTACCTTAGACTGCTGCACCACTCGGGTCTATAGTGACACCTCTAACACTGTGATCTAGTACCTTAGACTGCTGCACCACTCGGGTCTATAGTGACACCTCTAACACTGTGATACAGTACCTTAGACTGCTGCACCACTCGGGTCTATAGTGACACCTCTAACACTGTGATCTAGTACCTTAGACTGCTGCACCACTCGGGTCTATAGTGACGCCTCTAACACTGTGATACAGTACCTTAGACTGCTGCACCACTCGGGTCTATAGTGACGCCTCTAACACTGTGATCTAGTACCTTAGACTGCTGCACCACTCGGGTCTATAGTGACACCTCTAACACTGTGATCTAGTACCTTAGACTGCTGCACCACTCGGGTCTATAGTGACGCCTCTAACACTGTGATCTAGTACCTTAGACTGCTGCACCACTCTGGTCTATAGTGACACCTCTAACACTGTGATCTAGTACCTTAGACTGCTGCACCACTCTGGTCTATAGTGACACCTCTAACACTGTGATCTAGTACCTTAGACTGCTGCACCACTCGGGTCTATAGTGACACCTCTAACACTGTGATACAGTACCTTAGACTGCTGCACCACTCGGGTCTATAGTGACACCTCTAACACTGTGATACAGTACATTAGACTGCTGCACCACTAGGGTCTATAGTGACACCTCTAACACTGTGATACAGTACCTTAGACTCCTGCACCACTCGGGTATAACTTTCAATTAACCAATTAACTTGTTAAAAGTGAGATTTTGACATTATTACCGTTATATCAACACTCCCAACACTCCCACCTATCAATCTCTTTGGCACCGTAGACATCAAGTCAGTTGACAATAATGTTTCATACAACGTTGCATTCCATGTTTGAAAGGTCTATCATTTTCATTGAAGACAATCAAAGTTAACATTCCATAAAATTTAAATTCAAGGCTGAGTCTCAAATAGTCGCCTGTCCCTTTTAATAGCCGGGCAATGGCACACATTATAGCAAATACCTTTTGGGTCTGAATTAAAGGAGCTACAATTATAATTTAATTACATGTTTTAAATAAAATGTCCATAATATCTGCATTAATAGTGGAATGATCGTGTTTCACAATATTTCTAAACATAAAAATATATTCTCTGTCTTCTATTGTGTTGTTGACTGAATGTTTGTTTATGTGTAACTCTGTGTTGTTGTTTTTGTCGAACTGCTTTGCTTTATCTTGGCAGGTCGCAGTTGTAAATGAGAACTTGTTCTCAACTGGCCGACCTGGTTAAATAAAGGAGAAATAAATAACACATAATAATACATAAACATGTAGGAGCAGTATAGACCTAGTCTGTTCATTATATACATCTACATGATGTATTGTTACACCATGTAGGAGCAGTATAGACCTAGTCTGTTCATTATATACATCTATATGATGTATTGTTACACCATGTAGGAGCAGTATAGACCTAGTCTGTTCATTATATACATCTACATGATGTGTTGTTACACCATGTAGGAGCAGTATAGACCTAGTCTGTTCATTATATACATCTATATGATGTATTGTTACACCATGTAGGAGCAGTATGGACCTAGTCTGTTCATTATATACATCTACATGATGTATTGTTACACCATGTAGGAGCAGTATAGACCTAGTCTGTTCATTATATACATCTATATGATGTATTGTTACACCATGTAGGAGCAGTATGGACCTAGTCTGTTCATTATATACATCTACATGATGTATTGTTACACCATGTAGGAGCAGTATAGACCTAGTCTGTTCATTATATACATCTACATGATGTATTGTTACACCATGTAGGAGCAGTATAGACCTAGTCTGTTCATTATATACATCTACATGATGTATTGTTACACCATGTAGGAGCAGTATAGACCTAGTCTGTTCATTATATATATCTACATGATGTATTGTTACACCATGTAGGAGCAGTATAGACTTAGTCTGTTCATTATATACATCTACATGATGTATTGTTACACCAATGTTAGCTAGTCAGCTAGCTGGCTAAATCGCGATTTTCGTAAATAAATTTTATGTAAAAAAAATGCATAATCGTTTGTCTCTACATGAACTAACATTCCTGTCAACTGTACATGTTTTTTGTTTTCGCATGATTCGTTATGACGTTATAATCCCTTACAGTTTTTGCTTCCATCCTAGTATTTATGTCCGCCATCTTTGCTGAAGAAAGTATAACAGTCACTAGCGCAGCAGCAGCCTCCCCCGGTCCTAGTGCCGGCCTTTAAGATGTTTATGATGCGATGGAACGGTTGACGAAAATAAGAAATCACAGAAAAAATATATTGACTGATATTGAATTATTTATGGGGGTGGGGGTATAATTAATATTTTACGACTAGCTATGTTCCTGATTCCTACCTACCTTTTGTCTGAAAATTAAATTGACATTTTACTCAACTGCGTTGCCCACTCCAGTCAGCAGATTGCGGTCTGCGACTTTAAGGCAATTCTGCTACTGTGACGTATAATCTAGTGGACGGAACACTTCTTTCAACAGCAGCCATAGACAGTCAGCAACCTCGGTAGCTTGCTAGCCAAAATAGACGAACCAATAAAGCTCTTTAGACGCTTTAGTGTATATTAGCCACTGTATTTTAAACCCACTTTTATCGTCTAGTTAGTTATCCCTTTTAATTTTATAATTTTCATATTTACGGTATTGTTTTTATTATTCATCTAGCGGGCTGGTTAAGTTAGCATTAGCCTAGCTAGCTAACATCTCCAACCATGAGGTCACTAAGCTACTCTCTTGTTAATGAAGAGGAGGACTGCTGGACGGAGAAAGAAGCTCTGGTGAAAGAGGAGGAGGAAGAGGAGGATGTCACTGTAAAACAAGAATTAGAGGGTGAGGCTGTTACAGTTAAACAAGAATATAAAGACGTTTCAGTGAAAGAAGAGGAAGACGCGTTCAAAGAGGAGGAGGATTTTACAGTAAAAGAAGAGGAGGATGCAGTTTTTGGGGTGAAAGAGGAGAAGGGGGAGATGACTGTCAGATCGAAAAAGGAGGAGGAGGAAACTGGATATCTGGGCCCGGTTTCCCAAACGCATCTTAAGGCATCCAATGGTTCTAAGGATGAACTTAGCCATAATATGGTTTTGAGAGACTGTTCCCTGATTAACACTAGTAAGTACTGTCTTAAAAACAGGGACACAAGCTCTGTTTTTTTATTTAACCAGGTGGCCATGATGTCATAATGATAGTTTAACCAGGTGACCATGATGTCATAATAATAGTTTAACCAGGTGACCATGATGTCATAATGATAGTTTAACCAGGTGGCTATGATGTCATAATGATAGTTTAACTAGGTGACCATGATGTCATAATGATAGTTTAACCAGGTGGCCATGATGTCATAATGATAGTTTAACCAGGTGGCCATGATGTCATAATGATAGTTTAACTAGGTAGGCCATGATGTCATAATGATGGTTTAACCAGGTGACCATGATGTCATAATGATAGTTTAACCAGGTAGGCCAGTTGAGAACACGTTCTCATTTACAACTGCGACCTGGCCAAGATAAAGCAAAGCAGTGTGACACAGACAACAACACAGAGTTACACATGGAATAAACAATAAACAAGCCAATAACACAATAAGCAAGTCAATGACAGTAGAAAAAAAGAAAGTCTAAATATAGTGTGTGCAAAAGGCATGAGGAGGTAGGCAATAAATAGGCCATAGTAGCGAAGAATTACAATTTAGCAGATTAACACTGGAGTGAGAAATGAGCAGATGATGATGTGCAAGTAGAGATACTGGTGTGCAAAAGAGCAGAAAAGTAAATAAAAACAGTTTGGGGATGAGGTAGGGAGATTGGGCGGGCTATTTACAGAGGACTATGTACAGCTGCAGCGATCGGTTAGCTGCTCAGATAGCTGATGTTTAAAGTTGGTAAGGGAAATATAAGTCTCCAGCTTCAGCGATTTTTGAAATTCGTTCCAGTCATTGGCAGCAGACGACTGGAAGGATGTATGGTGGTAAAGGGGAAATCTGCAATTGCTACATCCATATTTTGACTTTTAAACTATTTATTTCTAGCCATTGATTCTTGAAGAATATAACACATGCCTCATGAGCTTAGTTCATCTGTTGTACCCCATCAGAACCCATAATAAGATTTTTTGTACTCCAATGTATAGAAACAATGTAAATCAACACTGTAAAGCCTCAACATGGTTAAAACTATAATGTTGATATCATGGATGGTCAGTCCTTTCATCCATAGGTCTGTCTATGAATTTGAAAGTAGTTACATTTCTCCACCCCCATCCATCATCTTATTAGCAAAACAGTGGTGGAATTACAGCTTTGTTATTGGTTGATTGATTCTTGTGTGGCTTTTTTAAAGGGACAACCTAGTATTTAAACAGCAACAAAATGGCTGCCCAGAGACTTGGTTTGGTAAACAGCTGAGGGATGGGGGCTGGAGAAATGTAACCACTCTCAAATTCATAGAGAAAGCTATTGTATCAACCGTAATCCAACACCTAGCGACCTCGTCAAGACGTTCAGACATCTTGGCATAACAGTTATAAGGTGTTTACTTGACAGTCGCTGGACCCAGGTTTGAGTCCAGCTCAGGGCTACCCCCTGAATTCACTACACTATGAATACAAGGACTGGCCATGCATGATGTCATAATGATAGTTTAACCAGGTTTCTAGGATATATAGTATATTCTAGAATTCATCCATGATGTCATAATGATAGTTTAACCAGGTTTCTAGGATATATAGTATATTCTAGAATTCATCCATGATGTCATAATGATAGTTTAACCAGGTTTCTAGGATATATAGTATATTCTAGAATTCATCCATGATGTCATAATGATAGTTTAACCAGGTTTCTAGGATATATAGTATATTCTAGAATTCATCCATGATGTCATAATGATAGTTTAACCAGGTTTCTAGGCTATATAGTATATTCTAGAATTCATCCATCATGTCATAATGATAGTTTTACCAGGTTTCTAGGCTATTTTGTATATTCTAGAATTCATCCATGATGTCATAATTATAGTTTAACCAGGTTTCTAGGATATATAGTATATTCTAGAAGTCATCCATGATGTCATAATGATAGTTTAACCAGGTTTCGAGGCTATATAGTATATTCTAGAATTGCCAGTGTAGGTTTCCTGTAGGGTCAAATTGTTAGAGCTGTTGATAAGTCATTGTATAATTTTCAGCCAATTTATTTTCTTGCCATTACATCAATACAGCCCAACCAGAAGAGAAGAAACTCTTCCTGAACCACCTCCTCTTGCTGTCCTTCATACATTCTGACGTTGCTGGTAATCGGCTACACAAGCAGTCGGCAACCTACATTTGGAGTGCAAATGTATCTTACCATTTCTACTGATCTGGTGCCAGTTATGATTTTCATATGTTCATTTTACTGGAACAGTTTCATTTAATTTATAATAGTATCTCAAAATCATTGTCTGTGATTAATCTACATTCTATCTAAATGAAAATTATACAAATCTAAAAGTAACTTTTATTGCCATTGCCAACTATGTAAAAAATAGCCTACATCAGGGGTGTCAAACATACGGCCCGCGGGCCGGAACCGGCCCCCAAGGAGGTTCGATCAGGCCCGCAGGATAATTTGAAAGTGGAAAAAATGCATAAAAGACATGGAATTAATATTTTTAATTCGCTGCAATTCATGGATTATCCGCTAAGGGGCGCACTCTTTCCATCAGAGTAGAAGACAAGCCGCATCACTGAGACAGACTGAAAACAGCAGACGGTATCAATGCGCCATCTGCTGCTTGTTACGACGTTGTTAATACCTTGGTCTCTACCTCTCCGCTACACCCTCATTAGCCAAAATGTCGTTATCCAAACGGAGAAAAGTAGATAAGGAGTGTAGAATTTTCAAAGAAAAATGGACCACGTCCTATTTATTTACAGAGATGCACGGAAAACCTTCGTGCTTGGTGTGTTTGCAACAAGTTTCGGTATTGAAGGAATATAATATTCGACGCCACTACGAGACTCATCACAGCGGAAAAATATGACGGCTTGCAAGGACAACTGAGAAGAGATAAGATTAACGAATTGCTGGCGGGTCTGAGGAAACAGCAGTCAACTTTCATCCAGAGCCGAGAAGTCAGTGAAGCAGCGGTAAAAGCCAGCTACCTAATTGCTAGCGAAATAGCATTAGCATCGAAGCCGTATTCCGACGGTGACTTTGTTAAACGATGCATGATGAAGGCGGCTGAACTTGTATGTCCCGAGAAGCGACAAGCTTTTGCCAATATTAGCCTGACGAGGAATACTATAGCAGAGAGGATTTCGGAACTATCGGCAGATTTAGACAGTCAATTGAAACAGAGAGTCAAGTCATTTATTGCATTTTCCGTGGCAATTGACGAGAGCACTGACATCACAGACGTGGCCCAACTGGCCATATTTATTCGAGGAGTTGATGAGACATTGACTGTTACTGAAGAGTTTCTTGAGTTGGTGCCAATGATGGACACCACAACAGCCGAGGACATTTTCGGCTCTGTCGTTGCTGCATTGGACAGAGTTGGAGTGGACTGGTCCCGCGCTGTCAGCCTGGCTACAGACGGCGCGCCATCCATGGTCGGAAAGAAAGCAGGTGTCGCGACAAAGTTCAAAGACAAAGTACAAGCCCTTAATGGAGGAGATCGTTTCTGGACATTTCACTGTATTTTGCACCAGGAGGCATTGTGTTGCAAGTCGCTGAAAATGGACCACGTCATGGAGGTGGTTGTTCGCACTGTAAATTTCATCCGGTCCAGAGGTCTGAACCATCGTCAGTTTGACAAACTTCTCAGCGACAGCAACATTACCCACAGCCTGCCATACCACACTGAAGTGAGATGGTTAAGCCGAGGCGCTGTGCTGAGGCATTTCTTTGATCTACGAGAGGAAATCGGACAGTTCATGGAGAAAAAAGGAAAACCGGTGTTGGAATTACAATCTCAGGAATGGCTATGGGACCTTGCATTCTTGGTTGATATTACTGAACACTTGAACAATCTGAACAAAATGTTGCAAGGCCGCAAAAAAGTTGTCACACAGTTTTCTGACAACATACATGCATTTAAGTTGAAGCTGACTTTGTGGGAGATGCAACTGGCAAATGGCAACCCTGCTCATTTCCCCTGTCTGAGAGATGTGTGTGTGACCAGACCTGATGCGGACATGAAACGGTACAAAGACAAAATTGCAGGACTACTGCGGGAGTTTGAGAAACGTTTTCAGGTATTTGGTGAACTTGAGACAGAATTTTCAGTTTTTCGCTCACCTTTCACAGTTAAAGCTTCTGATCTGCCGGTCGAAATTCAGCTAGAGATAATTGATTTGCAGTGTGATGCAGATTTGAAGGGCAAATTTGCCTCTGTAGGTCTGGACAGATTTTATCAGTATCTACTACCAGGGTACCCCAAATTAACAGCCCTGGCTGCTAAAATTTTGTGCATGTTTGGGACAACCTACCTTTGTGAACAAATTTTCTCAGTGATGAATATCAATAAAACAAAAATGCGTTCAAGGCTCACAAACAAGCACTTAAATGACATTCTGAAAGTGACAGCTAGTCAGGACATGACACCTGGTGTTGATGCACTTGTACAGGCCAAAAGATGCCAAGTTTCAGGAACAAATACAAGTCCAGACTAGACTAACACCTTTAAAATGCTGCCTTAGATACTGTTTGCATTGAAAGAATACAGCTCTGTGAAGATGAATCCTTACTGTGGTGATTTAAAAAATGTGCACTTTAATGTTAGTCAGCAGCTTCAAAACAAAAGTTGTGTGATGGAATTCTACTGTTCATACAACTCCATAAATTTTCAGTATGTATTGTATGTGTATGTATGTTTCATGTATGAAGTTTACAGATTTACAGGACAGGCGAACACTTTCTTCATTACACATTTAAAATCGCTCTCCTTAGTTTGTAAGGTGTACGCAGGGATTACATTTAGATTTTATATGCGTATGTGTAAGTGGTTTAAAAATTCCTTTCTTTAAAAGTCTCATTTAATCTTAAAGTGCATTACTATATTTTTTCAGTACCAATTAAAGTTTTGTGCCTTTGTACAATCAGTGGGATCAGTTGCAATGCATATTTGTGAATGATAAAAGTAAATTGCACATTTGTCTAAGGAAATATGAGGTGTTTCATGAAATGTTTTGTAAAAGGATAGTTCATTAAATTTCAATATTTTCCTAATGTTCTTGTGCTTCTTTACACCAAAACAAAGGAAAGACATGATATTTTGGTTATTTATAGCAGAGTATGGTATAATTTTAATGGTCCGGCCCACTTGACATCTCCCTAGGCCGTATGTGGCCCACGATGCGAAATGAGTTTGACACCCCTGCACTAGACGAACAGTTCTGATAGCCTTTAGCCGTACCCTCATTCTACTCCTCTGTTCCTCGGGTGACGTAGAGGTTAACTCAGGCCCTGTGTGTCCCCAGGCACTCTCATTTGTTGACTTCAATATTCGAAAAAGCCTTGGTTTCATGCATGTTAACATCAGAAGCCTCCTCCCTAAGTTTGTTTTACTCACTGCTTTAGCACACCCTGCCAACTTTAATGTCCTTGCCGTGTCTGAATCCTGGCTTAGGAAGGCCACCAAAAATTCTGAAATCTCAATACCCAACTACAACATTTTCCGTCAAGATAGAACTGTCAAAAAGAGAGTTGCAATCTACTGCAGAGATGGCCTGCAAAGTTGTATCATACTTTCCAGTCCATGCCCAAACAGTTCGAGCTTCTAATTTTAAAAATGAATCTTTCCAGAAATAGTCTCTCACTGTTTCCACCTGTTATAGACCCCCCTCGGCTCCCAGCTGTGCCCTGGACACCATATGTGAATTGATTGCCCCCTCCATCTATCTTCAGAGTCCGTTCTATTAGGTGACCTAAACTGGGATATGCTTAACACCCCGGCCGTCCTACAATCCAAGCTAGATGCCCTCAATCTCACACAAATTATCAAGGAACCCACCAGGTACAACCCTAAATCCGTAAACATGGGCATCCTCATAGATATTATCCTGACCAACTTGCCCTCCAAATACACCTCTGCTGTTTTCAATCAGGATCTCAGCGATCACTGCCTCATTGCCTGCATCCGTTATGGGTCCGCGGTCAAACGACCACCCCTCATCACTGTCAAACGCTCCCTCAAACACTTCTGCAAGCAGGCCTTTCTAATCGACCTGGCCCGGGTATCTTGGAAGGATTTTGACCTCATCCCGTCAGTAGAGGATGCCTGGTTGTTCTTTAAAAGTAATTTCCTCACCACCTTAAATAAGCATGCCCCTTTCAAAAAATGTGTAACTAAGAACAGATATTGCCCTTGGTTCACTCCAGACCTGACTGCCCTCGACCAGCACAAAAACATCCTGTGGCGTACTGCACGAGCATCGAATAGTTCCTGCGATATGCAACTTTTCAGATAAGTCAGGAACCAATACACACAGTCAGTTAAGAAAGCAAAGGCTAGCTTTTTCAAACAGAAATTTGCATCCTGTAGCTCTAACTCCAAAAACTTTTGGGACACTGTAAAGTCCATGGAGAACAAGAGCACCTCATCCCAGCTGCCCACTGCACTGAGGCTAGGAAACACTGTCACCACCGATAACTCCACGATAATCGAGAATTTCAATAAGCATTTTTCTACGCCTTGGCATGCTTTGCCAGGCACCCTCAACAGCAACCCGCCAAAGCCCCCACCATTTCTCCTTTACCCAAATCCAGATAGCTAATGTTCCGAAAGAGCTGCAACATCTGGACCCCTACAAATCAGCCGGGCTAGACAGTCTGGACCTTCTCTTTCTAAAATGATCTGCCAAAATTGTTGCAACCCCTATTACTAGTCTGTTCAACCTCTCTTTCGTATCATCTGAGATTCCCAAAGATTGGAAAGCTGCCGCGGTCATCCCCCTCTTCAAAGGGGGTGACACTCTAGACCCAAACTGTTGCAGATCTATATCCATCCTGCCCTGCCTTTCTAAGTTCTTCGAAAGCCAAGTTAACAAACAGATTACCAACCATTTCGAATCCCACCGTACCTTCTCCGCTATGCAATCTGGTTTCAGAGCTGGTCATGGGTGCACCTCAGCCACGCTCAAGGTCCTAAACGATATCATTAACCGCCATCGATAAAGACAGTACTGTGCAGCCGTCTTCATCGACCTGGCCAAGGCTTTCGACTCTGTTAATCACCGTATTCTTATCGGCAGACTCAACCGCCTTGGTTTCTCAAAAGACTGTTTCGCCTGGTTCACCAACTACTTCTCTGACAGAATTCAGTCAAATCGGAGACTCGCCTGGTTCACCAACTAACAAACTAACAAACCTCCAGACGAGATGCCATACAACACTCCTTCTGTGGCCTCCAACTGCTCTTAAAAGCAAGTAAAACTAAATGCATGCTCTTCAACCGATTGCTGCCCGCACCCGGCCACCCGACAAGCATCACTACTCTGGACAGTTCTGACTTAGAATATGTGGACAACTACAAATACCTAGGTGTCTGGTTAGACTGTAAACTCTCCTTCCAGACTCACAGTAAGCATCTCCAATCCAAATTGTTATCTAGAATTGGCTTCCTATTTCGCAACAAAGCCTCCTTCACGCTGCAAAACACCCTCGTAAAACGGATCGGCGATGCCTCCAACACTGGATGCTCTTGTTGGCTGACCCTCGCTAAATGTTCGACGCCAAAACAATTGGCTCCAGGTCATCTATAAGTCTTTGCTAGGTAAAGCTCCGCCTTATCTCAGTTCACTGGTCACCATAGCAACACCCACCCGTAGCACGCGCTCCAGCACGTATATCTCACAGTTCATCCCCAAAGCCAACACCTCCTTTGGCCGCCTTTCCTTCGAGTTCTCTGCTGCCAATGACTGGAAAGAATTGCAAAAATCGCTGAAGTTGGAGACTTATATCTCCCTCATTAACTTTAAGCATCAGCTATCTGAGCAGCTTACCGATCGCTGCAGTTGTACACAGCCCATCTGTAAGTAGCCCATCCAATTGCCTACCTCGTCCCCATGTTTTTTACTTTTTTTGCTCTTTTGCACATCCAGTATTTCTACTTGCACATCATCATCTGCACATCTATCACTCCAGTGTTAATTTGCTAAATTGTAATTACTTTGATACTATGGCCTATTTATTGCCTTACCTCCGTACTCCATTTGCACACACTGTATATAGATTTTTCTATTGTGTTATTGACTGTATGTTTGTTTATCCCACGTGTAACGATGCGTTGTTTTTGTCACACTGCTTTGCTTTATCTTGGCCAGGTTGCAGTTCTAAATGAGAACTTGTTCTCAACTGACCTACCTGGTTAAACTATCTTTATGTTCATTATATATAACATATCATTATGTTAAATAAAAAAATAAAAAAATAATAATCATAACTTTATTGACAACACCCAAGTGGATACTGTCATTAACGCTGTTCTTCAATAATTACACATAATTCTTAATACTGTAGCTGTTTAGTTACAGTCACATGTTCAACTATCATCAGCTGATCCAGGAAATAATTTTCTGAATGACAGTCACATGACAAACATCACAACATGCAACAACAACCAAAGTGCTTCTTCATTCATTACTCTGGTAAAGACAGTTATGCCGTGCTCCACGTTGGATCCAACATCCCTAACAAATTGATGTTTGTAATGTTATTGTTTGCTTGATTTACTGTCGGGTCTCGTTAGTCTGTTTGGACACAGATACTTTTGCTCATAATGTGTAGAGAACAGTTCCTTGATGGATAGGCTATTGTACAACACACAGAGCTATTTTCCTTTATTTGTTGTTAGGTGAAGTTATGGGTCCTACAGTAGGTCTATGTTATTGTTATGGGTCCTACAGTATGTCTGTTATTGTTATGGGTCCTACAGTAGGTCTACGTTATTGTTAGGTGAGGTTATGGGTTCTACAGTAGGTCTGTTATTGTTTTGGGTCCTACAGTAGGTCTATGTTATTGTTAGGTGAAGTTATGGGTCCTACGGTAGGTCTATGTTATTGTTATGGGTCCTACAGTAGGTCTATGTTGTTGTTAGGTGAAGTTTTGGGTCCTACAGTAGGTCTATGTTGTTGTTAGGTGAAGTTTTGGGTCCTACAGTAGGTCTATGTTGTTGTTAGGTGAAGTTTTGGGTCCTACAGTAGGTCTATGTTGTTGTTAGGTGAAGTTTTGGGTCCTACAGTAGGTCTATGTTATTGTTATGGGTCCTACAGTAGGTCTATGTATGTCATGCAACAACAACCAAAGTGCTTCTTCGTTCATTACAGGTATATTTGTTGTTAGGTGAAGTTATGGGCCAATTTGGCAAACCGTGTACAAACCCTCATTGTCAGGTTGATGGAAAAGACAAAGAGCATTTTACTGGTTGAAGTGTTTTTTAAATACAGCGGTTGATTTGCGATGATGACAAAAACATTATATTAAGCAGGACATTCAAACGAGCCTTATAATTATAATCCAAAGTAGTGTGAAATGCACTCATAAGCAACCTGGAAATGGAGGTTACTCCCCTGAGTTTTCCCCCATTCACATTCAGAATACATTGTGAAAAACTAAAATCTTTGCTCACCATTTTTGCTCCAGGCAGATATACTACATCCATAAATAGTGGTTTCTTCATTACCAGATATACTACATCCGTAACTAGAGGTTTCCTCATTACCAGATATACTACATCCATAACTAGTGGTTTCCTCATTAGCAGGTACACTACGTCCATAACTAGTGGTTTCCTCATTAGCAGATATACTACATCCATAACTAGTGGTTTCCTCATTACCAGGGAGGAGTTTCTACAACCAGATTGCTGAAATTGTGGCAATGCACAAACAAACGCAGAAAAGGGCCTATAACTTCTTCGGGGGCAGCATTTTCACTTTTGGATAAATAGCGTGCCCAATTTCAACTTCCTTCTACTCATCCCCAGAATATAAAATATGCATATTATTAGTATTATTAGATTTGGATAGAAAACACTCTGAAGTTTCTAAAACTGTTTGAATCATGTCTGTGAGCATAACAGAAGAAACCCTGAGGACAAACCATTCAGATTTTTTATTTTTTTGAGGTCACTGTCTTTTCAATGAGTTTTCATTGGGAAACCAGATTTCTAAGGGACTTGTTTGTAGTTCCTACCACTTCCACTGGATGTCACCAGTCTTTCGAAATTGGTTGAGGTTATTCCTTTGTGTAATGAAGAAGTACGGCCATAGTAAAGGAGGGTCACTTGAAGTAAATTGTTTGAGAGAGGCACATTACCAAAAAAGTTGCGTCAGTTTGTTTTCTTTTTGTATTGAACACAGATCATCCCGTCTTCAATTTGATCAATTTATTAACGTTTAAAAATACCTAACGTTGTATTACAAAAGTAGTTTGAAATGTTTTGGTAAAGTTTCCTTGTAACTTTTGATATATTTTGTAGTGACGTTGCGCAAGTTGGAAGCTGTGTTTTTCTGGATGAAACGTGCCAAATAAATTGACATTTTGGATATATATCGACGGAATTAATCGAACAAAAGGACCATTTGTGATGTTTGTGGGACATATTGGAGTGCCAACAAAAGAATTTCGTCAAAGGTAAGGCATGAATTATATTTTTATTTCTGCGTTTTGTGTCGTGCCTGCAGTGTTGAAATATGCTACTCTCTTTGTTTACTGTTGTAATCAGATAATAGCATCTTATGCTTTCACCGAAAAGCCTTTTTGAAATCTGACATGTTGGCTGGATTCACAACGAGTGTAGCTTTAATTTGGTATCTTAAATGTGTGATTTAATGAAAGTTTGATCTTTATATCATTTTATTTGAATATGGCGCTCTGTATTTTCCCTGGCTATTGGCCAGGTGGGACGATTGCGTCCCACCTACCCCAGAGAGGTTAAGACAATTGTCGAATAATTTTAACATTCATTACAGACATCAATTGTTGTACAACATCATGGCTACGCTGTTGACATCACCTTTTACAGTGGATTACCGCTGTTGTGGGCCTTTAATCATCTGTCTGACTTTGTTGTTCACACAGGAGAGATACCGAACTATCGTGGATCCTCTGGGGAGCCTCAACAACCTCATGATGCTGACGAGGCAGAGAAGAGTCTCTCCAGATCAGAACACATCAATAAACACCTGCAGAGATCCACAGGGAAGAGAACTCACTGCTGCTCTGACTGTGGGAAGAGATTCACCTCATCAGGCATTAAAATTCATCAGAGAACACACACAGGAGAGAAACCTTATAGCTGTGGTCAATGTGGGAAGAGATGTACTACATCTGGCCATCTGACTCTACACCAGAGAATACACACAGGAGAGAAACCTTACAGCTGTGGTCAATGTGGGAAGAGTTTTACTACATCTAGTGATCTAAAAGTGCACCAGAGAACACACACAGGAGAGAAACCTTATAGCTGTGGTCAATGTGGGAAGAGTTTTACTACATCTTGTAATCTGACTCGACACCAGAGAACACACACAGGAGAGAAACCTTACAGCTGTGGTCAATGTGGGAAGAGTTTTACTACATCTAGCAATCTGACTCTACACCAGAGAACACACACAGGAGAGACACCTTATAGCTGTGATCAATGTGGGAAGAGTTTTACTCGGTCAACCAGCCTGATATCACACCAGAGAACACACACAGGAGAGAAACCTTATAGCTGTGATCAATGTGGGAAGAGTTTTACTCGGTCAACCAGCCTGATATCACACCAGAGAACACACACAGGAGAGAAACCTTATAGCTGTGATCAATGTGGGAAGAGTTTTACTCGGTCAACCAGCCTGATATCACACCAGAGAACACACACAGGAGAGAAACCTTATAGCTGTGATCAATGTGGGAAGAGTTTTGGTGCATCTATTACTCTGACTCTACACCAGAGAACACACACAGGAGAGAAACCTTACAGCTGTGGTCAATGTGGGAAGAGTTTTGGTGCATCTAGCACTCTGACTCTACACCAGAGAACACACACAGGAGAGAAACCTTACAGCTGTGGTCAATGTGGGAAGAGTTTTGGTGCATCTAGCACTCTGACTCTACACCAGAGAACACACACAGGAGAGAAATCTTACAGCTGTGGTCAATGTGGGAAGAGTTTTACTACATATGGCCAGGTTACATTACACCAGAGAACACACACAGGAGAGAAACCTTACAGCTGTGGTCAATGTGGGAAGAGTTTTGGTGCATCTAGCACTCTGACTCTACACCAGAGAACACACACAGGAAAGAAACCTTACAGCTGTGGTCAATGTGGGAAGAGTTTTGGTGCATCTAGCACTCTGACTCTACACCAGAGAACACACACAGGAGAGAAACCTTACAGCTGTGGTCAATGTGGGAAGAGTTTTACTACATCTAGCAATCTGACTCTACACCAGAGAATACACACAGGAGAGAAACCGTATAGCTGTCGTCAATGTGGGAAGAGTTTTGGTCGATCTGGCCAGCTGACTATACACCAGAGAACACACACAGGAGAGAAAGCTTATACCTGTGATCAATGTGGGAAGAGTTTTACTCAGCTATGCAGCCTGATATCACACCAGAGAACACACACAGGAGAGAAACCTTATAGCTGTACTCAATGTGGGAAGCGTTTTACCTCATCTAGCGGTCTGACTCAACACCAGAGAACACACACAGGAGAGAAACCTTATAGCTGTAATCAATGTGACAAGAGATACTCTGATAAAAGGTGTCTGATCAAACATCAGAAAATACATGAAGGAATTGTTTCATGATATCAATGAATTAATGTAGAATGTTAACACTTTGGAGTAGGATTATTTTAATAATGTCACAATGTAGAAGCCTAAATGTTTGCCCCCTTATCATTTGATTTCAACATGATATGGATATCAGCCTCAGGGGGAAAATCCAGGCTCTGAATTGAAAGGGTAGTATTTATGTAATTTAACAAAAAGTGACTACCACAAAAAGAGCTGTGTTACACTTACCATATTGGTGACCCACTTGAATCAAAATGCAACACTTCAAAATGTAGCTAGCTGTTTTCTACAAATTGTCCTCTAACCAGGGATGTACACATTACTCCCAGATTCTGTGTGGTTTTTGGTTTGGTTGTTGACTGAATGTTTGTTTATGTGTAACTCTTTGTTGTTGTTTTTGTCTCACTGCTTTGCTTTATCTTGGCCAGGTCGCAGTTGTAAATGAGAACTTGTTCTCAACTGGCCGACCTGGTTAAATAAAGGAGAAATAAATAACACATAATAATACATAATAATGTAGGAGCAGTATAGACCTAGTCTGTTCATTATATATATCTACATGATGTATTGTTACACCATGTAGGAGCAGTATAGACCTAGTCTGTTCATTATATACATCTACATGATGTATTGTTACACCATGTAGGAGCAGTATGGACCTAGTCTGTTCATTATATACATCTAGATGATGTATTGTTACACCATGTAGGAGCAGTATAGACCTAGTCTGTTCATTATAGTAGCTAGCTGCTAATTAGTAGCTAGCTGCTAATTTAGATGTAGTATAACTTAATGAAACTGCCTTAAATATGCTGTGGTAAACATTTTTTATTCGCACTAATCAATCAACACATTCCTGTCTTTGTATGTCTCAATATAATGGTATCATTTAATTAAATCCATTTAAAATGATCTTTGTCTGAAAATAAAATATGATCCTCAACTGCGTTTCCCCTCCAGTCAGCAGACGGCGATGTGCGTCTTTCAGGCGACGCTGCCAGCGTGACGTATAATCTAGTGGACGGTTCTTCATAAACAGCTCGTCAACCACCTCGGTAGCTTGCTAGCCAACATAGCCGAAAGATTCAAGCTATTTATACGCTTTCGGTGTGTATTACCTACTGTGTTTTCGACACACTTAGGTCGTATCTACTTGTCAACCTATTTAATTCAATATTACGTTATTTTGTATTAGTCAGCTATAGTAGCTGGCTGGTTAAGTTAGCACTAGCCTAGTCGCTAATGATAGCTAGCTAGCTAACATCCCCGACCATGAGCTCCATAAACTTCTCCCCTCTCGTTAAAGAAGAGGTGATCTGCTGGACGGAGAAAGAAGCTCTGGGGCTGAACATTGTCGTGAAAGAGGAGAAGGAAGAAGAGGATGTCACAGTAAAACAAGAAGTAGAGGGTGATGCTGTTACAGTGAAAGAAGAAGAGAAAGACGCGTTCAGAGTTTATGGAGTGAAAGAGGAGGAGGATTTTTCTGTGAAAGAAAAGGAGGAAGATGAAGTTTTTGGAGTGGAGGATGAAGAGGGGGAGATTACTGTCACATTAGAGGAGGATGAAGAACAGAGGACTGGAGATCTGATTAACACCAGTAAATACAGTGAGTACTATCTTATAAAACAGGGCCATTGATCTGATTAACACCAGTAAATACAGTGAGTACTATCTTATAAGACAGGGGCACAAACTCTGCAGTTGTTGAAGTAATGTGTGATTTTTGAAAGGGCATTCTATACTTGAATATGTTTTTGTACTGTGAATTGTTCATGACTTCCTCCAGTGATTATTTTCAAAATTTTCCTGTTGAAAAGTGATATATAAATACAGTAAAGTATAAACACACTAAAGGGAAACAAATAAAAGTTTTGAGCAAAATAGTGTTTTTTAGACAACTGCAAACTAGAAGGAGTGAGTGATGTCATAGTAAGGCCTTCAAGGAGTTGGCTTGATGGGAAGTCGTGATGTCATCCAATAGGAGACTGATCTTCATGTGAATATTCATTATTCTTTTAAAATCCTTCCTGTTCTGTCAAGTTGGTTGTTGATCATTGCTAGAAAGCCATTTTCAAGTCTTTCCATAGACCTTCAAGACGATTTAAGTCCAAACTGTAACTAGGCCACTCAGGAACATTCAATGTCATCTTGGTTTGCTCCTCCAGTGTAGATTTGGCCTTGTGGTTTAGGTTATTTTCCTGTTCCTACAGTTTTTTGTATTCAGATCTCTAAAATACACTCTACCTACGTAACATTTAGTGTCTCCTTATGTTATGCTGAGAAAACAGTTTTCATGGGCACAGAAATCCTAAATCATTTCAGAGTTTGCTAAATCCAATGGTTCTAACCGAGAGTCACCTTAACTTTATTGACAACACCCAAATCGATACTGTCATTAACGCGGTTCTTCAATAATTACACATAATTCTTAATACTGTAGCTGTTTGGTTACAGTTACATGTTCAACTATCATCAGCTGATCCAGGAAATCATTTTTTGAATGCCAGTCAAATCGGGACAGCAGGTAGCCTAGTGGTTAGAGCGTTGGACTAGTAACCGAAAGGTTGCAAGATCGTAAAGATCTGTCGTTCTGCCCCTGAACAAGGCAGTCCTTCACTGTTCCTAGGCCGTCATTGAAAAAAATAATTTGTTCTTAACTAACTTAGTTAAATAAAGTTAAAAATAAAAATATCTAAAAAATGACAAACATCACAACATGCAACAACAACCAAAGTGCTTCTTCATTCATTACTCTGGTAAAGACAGTTATGCCGTGCTCCACGTTGGATCCAACATCCCTAACAAATTGATGTTTATAATGTGTTATTGTCTGCTTGATTTACAGTAGTGTCTCGTTTGTCTGTTTGCACACAGAGATACTTAGCTCATAATGTGTAGAGAACTGTTCCTTGATGGATAGGCTATTGTACAACACACAGAGCTATTTTCCTTTATTCAGGACATTTAGAATGACAACACATTACAGAGTAGCCTAGTGGGATTATTCACAAAATTATCTGGTGATCAGGTTATGAAATGTTATGACAAAGCCATTTTAGTTTCCATGTTTCACTTGAAATATTAAATGATTTATAGTCCTAGGTCTATGTTATGGGTCCTACAGTAGGTCTATGTTGTTGTTAGGTGAAGTTATGGGTCTTACAGTAGGTCTATGTTGTTGTTAGGTTAAGTTATGGGCCCTACAGTAGGTCTATGTTTATGTTATGGGTCCTACAGTAGGTCTATGTTATTGTTAGGTGAAGTTATGGGTCCTACAGTAGATCTATGTTATTGTTAGGTTAAGTTATGGGTCTTACAGTAGGTCTATGTTATTAGGGGAAGTTATGGGTCCTACAGTAGGTCTATGTTGTTGTTAGGTGAAGTTATGGGTCCTACAGTAGGTCTATGTTGTTGTTAGGTGAAGTTATGGGTCCTGCAGTAGGTCTATGTTATTTTTAGGTGAAGTTATGGGTCCTACAGTAGGTCTATCTTGTTGTTAGGTGAAGTTATGGGTCCTACAGTAGGTCTATGTTGTTGTTAGGGGAAGTTATGGGCCAATTTGTTAAACACTTAATGTACAAACCCTCAGTTTCAGGCTGATGGCAACGCTAGCTAAAGAGCATTTTACTGGTTGAAGTGTTTTATAAGTATAAAGCAGTTGATTTGCGACAATAACACAAACATATTAAGCAGGAGATTCAAACGAGCCTAACAGTTGTAATCCAATAGTAATGTGAAATGCACTCATTTCAACACACACAGGAGAGAAACCATATAGCTGTGATCAATGTGGGAAGAGTTTTGCTAAATCTAGCTCTCTGACTACACACCAGAGAACACACACAGGAGAGAAACCATATAGCTGTGATCAATGTGGGAAGAGTTTTACTTGGCTAAAAAGCCTGAATATACACAAGCGGACACACACAGGGGAAGAGATACTCTGATAAAAGATCTCTGATTAAACATAAAGTATACATGGAGTTGTTTCATGATATCAATGAAATAATGTCACAGTGTAGAATGTTTTAACATTGTAGTAGGAGTATTTTAATGATGTCACAATGTAGAATGATTTAACATTGTAGAATGAGTATTTTAATGATATCACAATGTAGAATGTTTTAACATTGTAGTAGGAGTATTTTAATGATGTCACAATGTAGAATGTTTAAACATTGTAGTAGGAGTATTTTAATGATGTCACAATGTAGAAGCCTAAACATTTGTCCCTGTTACACTTCCCACGTTGGTGACCCACTTGAATCAAAATGCAACACTTCAAAATGTAGCAAGCTGTTTTCTACAAATTGTCCTCTAACCAGGGATGTACACATTACTCCCAGATTCTGTGTGGTTTTTGAGCTGTTAGTTTTAACAGGACGTGCAACCTCATATCCCTTCTGTCACACAAATGATTTCAACATGATATCGTTGAGTGATGACAAATAAGTGTTGTGTTCCTTTGTTTAGCGACCCCTAGATTTAAATGCATCACTCCAAAATGTAGCTGACTGTTTTCTGCAGGTTGTCCTCTAACGAGTGAGGTAAAATATATCTCCCATTTCCATGTGTTTTTTTTAGTTGTGTTAGTTTCAACAGCAGGTACAACCTGATTTCCCCCCTAATCGATATCAGTGATTTATTGCTACTTGTCAAAACAACAGTGTTTCTGGTGCTTGTGCAGTTTATAAGGAGCTTGTTTAAAAAATACAAGTAATGTGAATGTTGTGGCAGATGTTTGTGTATATAGTACATTTTACGTTTAGGTTTTCAATTTATCACAAACTGTTTCTGCATTTGGACTATTGATTTGGACACGTTTAAACTGTGACATTGGGGATATCCCACCTAGCAAAATGTCGACATTGGGGATATCCCACCTAGCAAAATGTTGTTGAAAATAAGACTATTCCCGACGTACAATATAAGTTTGGTTTTAGTTGAAAGTTGAAAAGAAAACTATTTAATTTCAACGTACTTTCAGCTTATACACATGGACGCAGTATAATAAATCGGTCTATAATCAATTTTATTAACAATCCTAATAAATTGAGTCATAAATATAAAATATATTTGTTGTCCTAAGGGGAAGGTGTTACAGACTTTGGTTTTTCCATTTATGTTTTGAGGTTGGACTTTAGCACGTATAGCTCGTTAGCACGTATAGCTCGTTAGCACGTATAGCTCGTTAGCACGTATAGCTCGTTAGCACGTATAGCTCGTTAGCACGTATAGCTCGTTAGCACGTATAGCTCGTTAGCACGTATAGCTCGTTAGCACGTATAGCTCGTTAGCACGTAGGACGCACAGATTGGTGTCACCTCGTTAGTCAGTATGTGTTACACCTGTGCTGGCTTGTCCATCTCGTTAGTGGGAAGGTGTTTCACCTGAGCTGGTCCAGGTTCTATTTAAGAGTGTCTGGCCCAGTGCTCCAGTTGTCTTAATAGATATGGAGAGTCAACACCTTTAGTTGCTCCACCTTTTTGGTTTGCTTCCTGTCTGTAAGTTTGGTGTGGTTTTTTTTTTTTTTTTCCTCTTCTTGGGCAGATTTAGTGGGTCTCGTGGTGGGTGTCTTTTAGGTCCCAGTTGTTGTTACTAGTCAACTTTAAGTGGACACTGAGAGCAAAACTGCAACTTTATGTTATAATACTTTTATTGCATCAAATGGTTGTTTTATGCAACAGAATAGAGGGTTCTTAGAACTATTGCGTCTGTGTTCTACTGAGGATGGGCCTCTGGGAGATAACACTGAAAGGAGATTTACAATGTCTTTTGTGTGATAAAACCTAAAGAGACCGCATTTCAGAGCATGAATTACATTTACATTACATTTACGTCATTTAGCAGACGCTCTTATCCAGAACGACTTAGAGTAGTAGTGAGTGCATACATTTTTATTTTTTATACTAGTCCCCCGTGGGAATCGAACCCACAACTGTGGCGCTGCACTACTGAGCTACATGGGACCATAATTCAGTTAATGTTACAACATGAGTTAATGTTTCTGTTCTATATGGTACCAGGGAGAGATGACCCCAGGGCCAGACCCTGCTCTCTACACAAAGAGTACTGTTTTTACAGCAGATACTGTCTGCTGAGAATTATAGGTATCTTTCATCCAAATATTAATCTTGTGACCCGTTCTATACATCTGCTAGTCATCATGTAGATTGAAAGGGGTGTATCTTGGCTATAAAAGACCTTTGTACTTTTGTCTCGTGCCTCTCAACGAATCATCTGGGGGTGATTTGTCAACCAGCCATCATTATCGTAGAGCACTCAATTGATTCACTTTATGTGTGTTTGTTGTATTGATCTGCTTCCTTATTAATAAGTGAATAAAGATTTAGTTTAAGAATATCTCTGACTTGTGTGATAAGTTTGTCTCCTCATTTGATATTAAAGAAATTAACCACATTTGGGGATGTTAATCTTCACTTGGTGACCGCTCCTGACAACCTGGGTAAATGGTGCACCAGGGATCCCTCAAACTTGGGATCTCAGGGAGACCACACTTTGGGAATGGAGCAGATAGACCCACCTTTGATTTGAGAGGCAGTGAGCCGAGTGGATACCAAATCTCAAACCTAGTTAAAAAAAAAAAGAGGTGAGCGAAACACGCAAAGTGTAGTTTTTAGAAAAGCCTTGTAGTGTGTATTCCTGTGTGAGGGGGGCACCTTGGAGGTGTTAACAGGGCACAGTCAGGAGGCTCTGAGTGTGTATTCCTGTATTTTCCCAGTATGACCACTTTAGGGTAAGTTTCCCTAAGAATGAAACTATAAAACGCTTATTGGATTTTCTCCGTCCGGGTACTACATTTGAAATAAAACTGCCCTTAAGGCCTGGGGGGGGGGGGGGGGGGGGGGGGGGGGGGGGGGGGGGGGGGGGGGGGGGGGGGGGGGGGGGGGGGGGGGGGGGGGGGGGGGGGGGGGGGGGGGGGGGGGGGGGGGGGGGGGGGGGGGGGGGGGGGGGGGGGGGGGGGGGGGGGGGGGGGGGGGGGGGGGGGGGGGGGGGGGGGGGGGGGGGGGGGGGGGGGGGGGGGGGGGGGGATGGAAGAGAGGAGTTACTAGATTTATTGAAAAAATATTTTTCCATAAAGTTAGTGAACCAAGGTGGCTGACTAGTTGTTGAAGAGCGTCCCGTCCACTAGATTATACGTCACAGTGGCAGAATCACCTGTAAGACGCACTTTGCCATCTGCTGACTGGAGTTGGTATCGCAGTTGAGAAAATACTTTCAGACAAAAAGCTAAAAAGCGACTGCATCTAAAAACCAACGACTCCCTTTGAAAACGGGCGATGTGGCATCAGAAACATTTATTATAGTGTAAAAATGTACTACAAAGTGCAGCTAAACAGAATAACTTTGGTCATACCCAGTCAGCCCGTGACGTCGAATTATGGGCCATATCAGGTCTGTCTGTTGTGGCCGCTATTTCGCCCCAAAATAGTCATCCCAAACTGGGCTGTGTGTAACTATGTAAATGTCTCTCGGACAAGGTGAGATTTATCAATATACACTCTAAAAAGTAGGGGTTCTTCAAATTGAAACTGTGGGGGAACCCCTAAAAGTTATTTGAAGAACCTTTTGTGGGAAACCCCTATAAGTTATTTGAAGAACCCCTTATAATGGTTCCTCAAAGAATCTTTTGGGGTTCATTTTTGAACTCCCTGTCCACCCTCCCTGCATTACAAAAACATATTTTAATAACAATTTTTTTTCTGTCCTCCATTCTATTTTTTGGGGGGGGAATAATAATAACAATATTGATTTAAGTAATTAATTGTTTATTTAGTGGCACCACAAATGTGAACTAATATTTACAAAACAATTTACACAAAAAAAAACACATTACAAAATTGCAACATTTCTGCAGACATGTCAGCCAATAATAAATAATCCATTTACTTTGTATAGTGCTTCTTTCTTGTTCATGAAGAAACGGGTGATTGGTGCATAGGCATACCTTGTCACGGACATAAAGGCCACTCGGGTCCTCATTGAAGAGGTAGGGCAAGAGCAGAATCACTGCTGTGGTCTCCAGTCCTAGTAAAGTAAAGCAATGATCTTACTACACTTGATCATTTTATTACAAAATACATTAGAGAAAGGGAAGGAATAAGAGAAAATACCTCTTCTGTATTGTCCTTCAGGGACTGTCAAAATAGCAGGATGATGTCCTCACCCCTGCCTCATTGAAAAGGTAGAAAAGAATCGCTGCTGTGGTCTCCAGTCCTAGTACATGATGATTAGCATCAACGATCAAGTCAGCTGCTGCTGCTCCTCCAATACAGTATGAGGTGAGACGGTGAACTGATGTTGAACTGGGCAGTCAGCTGCTCCAATACAGTATGAGGTGAGACGGTGAACTGATGTTGAACCGGGCAGTCAGCTGCTGCTGCTCCAATACAGTATGAGGTGAGACGGTGAACTGATGTTGAACTGGGCAGTCAGCTCCTGCTGCTCCAATACAGTGTGAGGTGAGACAGTGAACTGATGTTGAACTGGGCAGTCAGCTGCTGCTGCTCCAATACAGTATGAGGTGAGACGGTGAACTGATGTTGAACTGGGCAGTCAGCTGCTGCTGCTCCAATACAGTATGAGGTGAGACGGTGAACTGATGTTGAACTGGGCAGTCAGCTGCTGCTGCTCCAATACAGTATGAGGTGAGACGGTGAACTGATGTTGAACCGGGCAGTCAGCTGCTGCTGCTCCAATACAGTATGAGGTGAGACGGTGAACTGACGTTGAACTGGGCAGTCAGCTGCTGCTGCTCCAATACAGTATGAGGTGAGACGGTGAACTGATGTTGAACCGGGCAGTCAGCTGCTGCTGCTCTAATACAGTATGAGGTGAGACGGTGAACTGATGTTGAACCGGGCAGTCAGCTGCTGCTGCTCCAATACAGTATGAGGTGAGACGGTGAACTGATGTTGAACCGGGCAGTCAGCTGCTGCTGCTCCAATACAGTATGAGGTGAGACGGTGAACTGATGTTTAACCGGGCAGTCAGCTGCTGCTGCTCCAATACAGTATGAGGTGAGACGGTGAACTGACGTTGAACTGGGCAGTCAGCTGCTGCTGCTCCAATACAGTATGAGGTGAGACGGTGAACTGATGTTGAACCGGGCAGTCAGCTGCTGCTGCTCTAATACAGTATGAGGTGAGACGGTGAACTGATGTTGAACCGGGCAGTCAGCTGCTGCTGCTCTAATACAGTATGAGGTGAGACGGTGAACTGATGTTGTCAGTCATTCATTCTGTACTATGAGTCTGGTCCATCATTGTTATTGCACATTGTGGTGGAAATTCTAACCAATCAGGAGAGACCTTGTCATTTATTCAAACAATCAACCTTTATATGATAAGAATTGCAATAATGTAGCTGGTCAGCCTTTGGCCTGTCTGCTGAGAGGGTGTGTGGTTACAGACCCACACAAACATACACATAAACTTCTCAACCTTAAAGATCCTTCAACACATTAGATGTCATATAAACTTAAAGAGGTTAACATAGATTTTTCACAACACAGAGATAAATCAGACCCAGCCTGAACTGTGTGATGTAGTAGGGAGTTGTAGTTTCTAATGCTATCCGGCATCCTTGGGACGTCTCTACCGTAACCATTTTAAATGTCAACTTCAACCAGGGACCCTCTACACACATCAACAACTGCCTCCCACGAAACATCGTTACCATCGCTCTTAGTGCACACCCCGCTAACTAGCTAGCCATTTCACATCGGTTACAAATGCACAATGGTCAATGCTATCTGGGATCCTTGGGACATCCCTACCCTAAACCCTAACCGTAACATTTTAAATGTCAACTTCAACGGCTAGGGACGTCCCAAGGATGTATCTCTACCTGAAAGTACATGATCTAAGTGATTGATAGTTGGTATTCAGCAGTCATAAAGCATTATTTACTTTAATGAACTACTAAAATAGTGATTTTGTCAGACAGCAGCTCTACACTTTATTGACTGACTGATCCATTCATCCTTCCATCCCTCCTCAGCCTTCCTCTCCTCTGAAGACCCAGTGAGGGTGGAGCTCAGTCAGAGAGCTGTTGAGGGACTGGTTAGGAAGAACACTTCTACAGCCAGAGGTGAGAGGTCACACATTGTTTAGATGGTAAATATTTATGTCCCATTTTTTTATTTATTTAACCAGGTAGGCCAGTTGAGAACAAGTTCTCATTTAGTTCTCAGTGCGACACAAACAACAACGCACGTAAACAAACGTACACAAAAGAAAAATTGAAAAATCTATGTAGTGTGCAAATGTAGAAGAGTAGGGAGGTAATAAATAGGCCCTGGAGACGAAAATAATTACAATTTAGCTGGAGTGATAGATGTGCAGATGATGATGTGCAAGTAGAGATACTGGGGTGGAAAAGAGCAAGTAATAACATGGGGATGAGGTAGTCGTGTGTGCTATTTACAGATTGGCTGTGTACAGGTACATGGGTGCATCACGTCAGCAAAAGGGAATATGTTCTATCATCTATGTTTATTTACATTAGTGCAAATTGTCCACTGATATTGGTGTCATTTCTCACTCCTTTCGGCTGTATGAAAGTTAATTTCCCCTCAGGCACACACATTTGTTCTTTGATATTATGAAGGTAATTTGTGTCAAATGTACTTTTCCCTACTAATTCACCCCATCTCTTTACATTGCTTATGCATATTCAGTGGCCTGACTGCATCCAGACTATGTCAAAGGCCCTAGATCTAGATCTGAACCTAATGCAGCTTGGAGTGATCGGATGACAGAAGTCACATTTAGGTGCCAGGTGTAACTGAGGCTGTAGATGCTCCATATCCATTACTTTGAGTGTTTTATATAATATGACTAAATGTGTTTCTGTGTTGCAGGGGCAGTCAAGAAATGGAATGGCAAGGCCACAGAACATGACATAAGCAGAACTGTGGGAGACCACCTCAAGCCCCTGGTAGAGCCGGGGGTGGTGTTTACCACTCCACCACACCTTCAGCAGACTTGAAAAGTGGGATTGAGACTGTTTTTCATACTAAGATGGAGGGTCTGTTGATTGATCAGTCATTGGGTTCATTTGTTGAAATCAAATCAAGCTTTATTTATACAGCACATTTCAGACATGGATGCAACACAATGGCTTCACAGGAGAAAACAATGAAAATAACCAGAAATATTTAGTACACAAAAATAACAGGATAAAAAAAACAGAAGATTAACAACTGAAAGACCAATTAGCATTCTAAGGAAATGCCATTGATTAAAACACTAATTGGATGCAATATCCAACCCAAAATATAATCTTGTTTTTTAGGAGGGGTCCTCAAAGACACTATGGGGGTGTCGACTGAAAGTTGACTAGTAACAACAACTGGGACCTAAAAGACACCCACCATGAGACCCACTAAATCTAACCAAGAAGAGGGAAACAAAAGAAAAACCCACACCAAACTTAAAGACAGGAAGCAAACCAAAAAGGTGGAGCAACTAAAGGTGTTGACTCTCCACATCTATCAAGACAACTGGAGCACTGGGCCAGACACTCTTAAATAGAACCTGGACCAGCTCAGGTGAAACACCTTCCCACTAACGAGATGGACAAGCCAGCACAGGTGTAACACATACTGACTAACGAGGTGACACCAATCAGTGTGTCCTACGTGCTAACGAGCTATACGTGCTTAAGTCCAACCTCAAAACATAAATGGAAAAACCAAAAGCTTAAGAGAATGCTCACCACCAACAGAAAACAACTTCCATGTCACATTATAATCAACTACAATGCTTCACCATCACCAATATAAACATGGTGTCTGTCTAACAACAACTAAAAACAATATTTATTTTTCCTAAAACTCACTAACTTCTAGAACTCTCGTCCCCTTGAAACGAGCCCAAACAAAACTCATCTCCAATAAGGAAAAACAGTCAAAATAAATTGTGATCCATGGCAACGCACTGGCAAAACGCAAAACATTTTGACTGCCCCCCTTGAGACAATCAGCAACCAGGTTGTTCTCACCACAGACATGTCTGATTTCAAGAGGAAACTCCTGCAATATCCGTAGTAACTTTCCACCTCACTGTGGAGCTTCTCTCTCTTTTCAGGGATCACTCGATAGGCATGTTGTTGGATCTGGGCCCAGTCCCCAATGTCATGCTCTAGTACATTTGGGTTGGCACATCTGAGAATGAACCCTGCTATTCTAAAAGCACAATGTCAATATAATTGTCAGTTGGTTGCATAAATAATTACCATTACCAAATGTTACATGAAATGTAAATATGAAATATTTGGTTGCATAGTTGCTAGGTGGGATAGCCCCAATGTCAAAACACAGTTTAACATGTCCAAATCAATAACCAATATGCAGAAACAGTTTGGGATCAATTGAAAACCTAACATGTGGTATATACACAAACATCTGCCACAATAATGATATTTTTTAAAACAAGCTCCTTATAAACTGCACAAGCACCAGAAACGCTGTTGTTTTGACAAGTAGCAATAAATCACTGATATCGATTAGGGGGGAAATCAGAATGTACTTGCTGTTGAAACTAACACAACTAAAAAAAACACATGGAAATGGGAGATATATTTTACCTCACTGGTTAGAGGACAACCTGCAGAAGACAGTCAGCTACATTTTGGAGTGATGCATTTAAATGTAGGGGACGCTAAACAAAGGAACACAACCCTTATTTGTCATCACTCATCGCTATCATGTCAAAATCATTTGTGTGACAGAAGGGAGATGAGGTTACGCGTCCTGTTAAAACTAAAAGCTCAAAAAACACACAGAATATGGGAATAATGTGTACATCCCTGATTAGAGGACAATTTGTAGAAAACAGATCGCTACATTTTGAAGTGTTGCATTTTGATTCAAGTGGGTCATCAACATGGTAAGTGTAACACAGCTCTTTTTGTGTTAGTCACTTTTTGTTAAATCACATAAATAGTACTCTTCCAATTCAGAGCCTGGATTTCCCCCCTGAGGCTAATATCCATATCATGTTGAAATCAATAGAACAGGGGACAAACGTTTAGGGTTCTACATTGTGACATCATTAAAATACTCCTACTACAATGTTAAAACATTCTACATTGTGACATTAATTCATTGATATCATGAAACAACTCCATGTATTTTCTGATGTTTAATCAGAGATCTTTTATCAGTGTATCTCTTCCCACATTGATCACAGCTATGAGGTTTCTCTCCTGTGTGTATTCTCTGGTGTACAGTCAGATTGCTAGATGAAGTAAAACTCTTCCCACATTGACCACAGGTATAAGATTTATCTCCTGTGTGTGTTCTCTGGTGTGATGTCAGCTGGCCAGATCGACCAAAACTCTTTCCACATTGACCACAGCTATAAGATTTCTCTCCTGTGTGTATTATCTGGTGTGATGTCAGCTGGCCAGATTGACCAAAACTCTTCCCACATTGATCACAGCTATAAGGTTTCTCTCCTGTGTGTATTCTCTGGTGTAGAGTCAGAGTCCTAGAATGACCAAAACTCTTCCCACATTGATCACAGCTATAAGGTTTCTCTCCTGTGTGTATTCTCTGGTGTGATGTCAGCTGGCCAGATTGACCAAAACTCCTCCCACATTGAGCACAGATATAAGGTTTCTCTCCTGTGTGTATTCTCTGGTGTGATGTCAGCTGGCCAGATCGGCCAAAACTCTTTCCACATTGATCACAGCTATAAGGTTTCTCTCCTGTGTGTGTTCTCTGGTGTATCTTCAGAAGGCCAGATGCAACAAAACTCTTCCCACATTGATCACAGCTATACGGTTTCTCTCCTGTGTGTGTTCTCTGGTGTATCTTCAGAAGGCCAGATGCAACAAAACTCTTCCCACATTGATCACAGCTATACGGTTTCTCTCCTGTGTGTGTTCTCTGGTGTGATATCAGGCTGGTTGAACGAGTAAAACTCTTCCCACATTGAACACAGCTATAAGGTTTCTCTCCTGTGTGTGTTCTCTGGTGTGATGTCAGCTGGCCAGATCGACCAAAACTCTTTCCACATTGACCACAGCTATAAGATTTCTCTCCTGTGTGTATTATCTGGTGTGATGTCAGCTGGCCAGATTGACCAAAACTCTTCCCACATTGATCACAGCTATAAGGTTTCTCTCCTGTGTGTATTCTCTGGTGTAGAGTCAGAGTCCTAGAATGACCAAAACTCTTCCCACATTGATCACAGCTATAAGGTTTCTCTCCTGTGTGTATTCTCTGGTGTGATGTCAGCTGGCCAGATTGACCAAAACTCCTCCCACATTGAGCACAGATATAAGGTTTCTCTCCTGTGTGTATTCTCTGGTGTGATGTCAGCTGGCCAGATCGGCCAAAACTCTTTCCACATTGATCACAGCTATAAGGTTTCTCTCCTGTGTGTGTTCTCTGGTGTGATGTCAGCTGGCCAGATTGACCAAAACTCCTCCCACATTGAGCACAGATATAAGGTTTCTCTCCTGTGTGTATTCTCTGGTGTGATGTCAGCTGGCCAGATGTAACAAAACTCTTCCCACATTGATCACAGCTATACGGTTTCTCTCCTGTGTGTGTTCTCTGGTGTATCTTCAGAAGGCCAGATGCAACAAAACTCTTCCCACATTGATCACATCTATACGGTTTCTCTCCTGTGTGTGTTCTCTGGTGTGATATCAGGCTGGTTGAACAAGTAAAACTCTTCCCACATTGACCACAGCTATAAGGTTTCTCTCCTGTGTGTGTTCTCTGATGAATTTTAATTCCTGATGAGGAGGTGAATCTCTTCCCACAGTCAGAGCAGCAGTGAGATTTCTTCCCTGTGGATCTCTGCGGGTGTTTCTTGAGGTGTTCTGATGTGGAGAAACTCTTCTCTGCCTTGTTAACATCATGAGGTTGTTGAGGCTCCCCAGAGGACCCACGGTAGTCCCGTCTCTCTCCTGTGTGAACAACAAAGTCAGACAGATGGTAAAGGCCCACAACAGCGGAAATCTACTGTAAAAAGTGATGCCAACAGCGTAACCATGATGTTGTACAACAATTGAAGTCTGTAATAAATGTTCAAATTATTTGACAATTGTCTTAAAATGAGCAAGAATATTTTGTCATATGTTTTCACATTAGTAGTAACGTCGATGATTGTAGACGTCGATGATTGTAGACAATCGATGATTGTAGACTAGAAATAAGTTATTCATGTTGTTGAAACTCTAAGCAGTGTGCCAGACGACTTTTGGTCTCCAATATAAGCCCCTTTCTGTGTTTAACAAAATTGAGGTACGAGGGCGATGGACACATAATTTCAATGCAGAAACTCCTCCCTGCTAATGAGGACACCGATAGCCACTAGCACAGTCAGTGTAGTCAGCTCAGCTATCCCCATTGAGACCGTGTCTGTGCCTCGACCTAGGTTGGGCAAAACTAAACATGGCGGTGTTCGCCTTAGCAATCTCACTAGAATAAAGACCTCCTCCATGCCTGCCATTATTGAAAGAGATTGTGATACCTCACATCTCAAAATAGGGTTACTTAATGTTAGATCCCTCACTTCAAAGGCAGTTATAGTCAATGATCATAATCTTGATGAGATTGGCCTGACTGAAACATGGCCAATCACATCTGTGTTAAATGAGGCCTCACCTCCTGGTTACACTAGTGACCATATACCCCGTGCATCCCGCAAAGGCGGAGGTGTTGCTAACATTTACGATAGCAAATTTCAATTTACAAAAAAATAAATGACGTTTTCGTCTTTTGAGCTTCTAGTCATGAAATCTATGCAGCCTACTCAATCACTTTTTATAGCTACTGTTTACAGGCCTCCTGGGCCATATACAGCGTTCCTCTCTGAGTTCCCTGAATTCCTATCGGACCTTGTAGTCATAGCAGATCATATTCTAATTGTTGGTGTTTTAATATTCATATGGAGAAGTCCACAGACCCACTCCAAAAGGTTTTCGGAGCCATCATCGACTCAGTGGGTTTTGTCCAACATGTCTCTGGACCTACTCACTGCCACAGTCATACTCTGGACCTAGTTTTGTCTCATGGAATAAATGTTGTAGATCTTAATGTTTTTCCTCATAATCCTGGACTATCGGACCACCATTTTATTACTTTTGCAATCGCAACAAATAATCTGCTCAGACCCCAACCAAGGATCATCAAAAGTCATGCTATACATTCTCATACAACCCAAAGATTCCTCGATGCCCTTCCAGACTCCCTCTGCTTACCCAAGGACGTCAGAGGACAAAAATCAGGTAACCACCTAACTGAGGAACTCAATTTAACCTTGCGCAATACCCTAGATGAAGTCGCACCCTTAAAAAAGAAAAACATTTGTCATAAGAAACTAGCTCCCTGGTATACAGAAAATACCCAAGCTCTGAAGCAAGCTTCCAGAAAATTGGAACGGAAATAGCACCACAACAAACTAGAAGTCTTCCGACTAGCTTGGAAAGACAGTAGCGTGCAGTATCGAAGAGCCCTCACTGCTGCTCGATCATCCTATTTTTCCAAGAAGTTAATTGAGGAAAATAAGAACAATCCAAAATTTATTTTTGGTAGTAATAAATTCATGAACTTCTTTGAGGAAAAGATCATGATCATTAGAAAGCAAATTACGGACTCCTCTTTAAATCTGCGTATTACTCCAAAGCAGTAGTCCTGAGTCTGCACAACTCTGCCAGGACCTAGGATCAAGGGAGACAAGTGTTTTAGTATTATACCTCTTGACACAATGATGAAAATATTCATGGCCTCTAAACCTTCAAGCTGCATACTGGACCCTTGTGCTTGGCCCTCCTATGTTGAACATAATAAATGGCTCTCTATCCAACGGATGTGTACCAAACACTAAAAATGGCAGTAATAAAGCCTCTCTTGAAAAAGCCAAACCTTGACCCAGAAAATGTAAAAAAAACTATCGGTCTATATCGAATTTCCCATTCCTCTCAAACATTTTTAGAAAAAGCTGTTGCACAGCCTTCCTGAAGACAAACAATGTATACAAAATGCTTCAGTCTGGTTTTAGACCCCATCATAGCACTGAGACTGCACTTGTGAAGGTGGTAAATTACCTTTTAATGGCGTCAGACTGAGGCTCTGCATCTGTCCTCGTGCTCCTAGACCTTAGTGCTGCTTTTGATACCATCGCTCACGACATTCTTTTGGAGAGATTGGAAACCCAAATTGGTCTACACGGACAAGTTCTGGCCTTGTCTTATCTGTCGCAAAGATATCAGTTTGTCTCTGTGCATGGTTTGTCCTCTGACAAATCAACTGTAAATTTCGGTGTTCCTCACGGTTCCGTTTAAGGACCACTATTGTTTTCACTATATATTCTACCTCTTGGTGATGTCATTCGGAAACCTAATGTTAACTTTCACTGCTATGCTGACGACACACAGCTGTACATTTCAATGAAACATGGTGAAGCCCCAAAATTGCCCTCGCTGGAAGCCTGTGTTTCAGACATAAGGAAGTGGATGGCTGAAAACTTTCTACTTTTAAACTCGGACAAAACAGAGATGCTTGTTCTAGGTCCCAAGAAACAAAGAGATCTTCTGTTGAATCTGACAATTTATCTTGATGGTTGCACAGTTGTGTCAAATAAAACTGTGAAGGACCTCGGCGTTACTCTCGACCCTGATCTCTCTTTTGACGAACATAAACAGACAGATGGTTAAAGGCCCACAACAGCAGAAATCCACTGCAAAAGGTGATGCCAACAGCGTAGCCATGATGTTGTACAACAATTGACGTCTGCCCTTGGTTCACTCCAGACTTGACTGCCCTTGACCAGCACAAAAACACCCTGTGGTGTACTGCACTAGCATCGAATATTCCCCGCGATATGAAACTTTCAGGGAAGTCAGAAACCAATACACACGGTCAGTTTGAAAAAGCTAGCCTTTACTTTCCTAACAGAAATATGCATCCTGCAGCACTAATTACAAAAAGTTTTGGGACACTGTAAAGTCCATGGACAATAAGAGTATCTCCTCCCAGCTGCCAACTGCACTGAGGCTAGGAAACACTGTCACCACTGATAAAACCACGACAATAGAGCAATTCAATAAGCATTTTTCTACGGCTGGCCATGCTTTCCACCTGGCTACCCCAACCCCGGCTAACAGCTCTGCACACCACGCAGCAACTTGCCCAAGCTCCCCCCGCTTCTCCTTCACCCAAATCCAGACAGCTGATGTTCTGAAAGAGCTGCAAAATCTGGATGCCTAAAAATCAGCTGGGCCAGACAATCTGGACCCTCTCTTCCTAAAGTTATCTGCCACCATTGTTGCAACCCCTATTACTGGTCAGTTCAACCTCTCTTTCGTATCGTCTGAGATTCCTAAAGATCTGAAAGCTGCCGCGGTCATCCCCCTCTTCAAAGGGGGTGACACTCTAGACCCAAACTGTTGTAGACCTATATCCATCCTGCCCTGCCTTTCTAAAGTCTTCGAAAGCCAAGTGAACAAACAGATCACTGACCATTTCGAATCCCACCGTACCTTCTCCGCTATGCAATCTGGTTTCCGAGCTGGTCACGGGTGCACCTCAACCACCCTCAACGTCCTAAACGATATCAAAACCGACATCGATAAAAGACAGTACTGTGCAGCCGTATTCATCAACCTAGCCAAGTCTTTCGACTCTGTCAATCACCGTATTCTTATCGGCAGACTCAACAGCCTTGGTTTTTCAAATGACTGCCTCGCCTGGTTCACCAACTACCTCTCTGATGGTGTTCAGTGTGTAAAATCAGAGGGCCTGTTGTCCGGACCTCTGGTAGTCTATGGGGGTGCCACAGGTTTCAATTCTCAGGCTGACTCTCTGTATATATAAATTATGTAACTCTTGCTGTGGGTGTTTCTCTGATGACACCATTCTGTATACATCTGGCCCTTCTTTGGACACTGTGTTAACAAACCTCCATACGAGCTTCAACGCCATACAACACTCCTTCCGTGGCCTCCAACTGCTCTTATATGCAAAACAAAAAAAGTAAAACTAAATGCATGCTCTTCAACCGATCGCTGCCCGCATCCGCCCGCCCGACAAGCATCACTACTCTGGACGGTTCTGACTTAGAATATGTGGACAACTATAAATACCTAGGTGTCTGGTTAGACTGTAAACTCTCCTTCCAGACTCACATTAAGCATCTCCAATCCAAAGTTAAATCTAGAATCGGCTTCCTATTTCCTATAGCCTCCTTCACGCTGCCAAACATGGCCTCGTAAAACTGACTATCCTACCGATCCTTGACGTCGGTTATGTCATTTACAAAAGGTGATTCTACAAAGTATTGAAAAGTATTATTGGTGTGAATACAAGAACAACAACATAGGCCTACTGTAGGACCCATAACTTCACCTAACAACAACATAGGCCTACTGTAGGACCCATAACTTCACCTAACAGCATACACCTACTGTAGGACCCATAACTTCACCTAACAACAACATAGACCTACTGTAGGACCCATAACAATAACATAGACCTACTGTAGGACCCATAACTTCACCTAACAATAACATAGGCCTACTGTAGGACCCATAACTTCACCTAACAGCATACACCTACTGTAGGACCCATAACTTCACCTAACAACAACATAGACCTACTGTAGGACCCATAACTTCACCTAACAACAACATAGACCTACTGTAGGACCCATAACTTCACCTAACAACAACATAGACCTACTGTAGGACCCATAACTTCACCTAACAACAACATAGACCTACTGTAGGACCCATAACAATAACATAGACCTACTGTAGGACCCATAACTTCACCTAACAATAATATAGACCTACTGTAGGACCCATAACTTCACCTAACAACAACCTAGACCTACTGTAGGACCCATAACTTCACCTAACAATAACATAGACCTACTGTAGGACCCATAACTTCACCTAACAACAACATAGACCTATGACTATAAATAATTTAATATTTACAGGTGAAACATGGACAATGTATTTTTCATGACATTTCATAACCTGATCACCAGATAATTTTGTGAATAATCCCACTAGGCTACTCTGTAATGTGATGTCATTCTAAATGTCCTGAATAACGGAAAATAGCTCAGACTAACGTGACCCTACTGTAAATCAAGCAGACAATAACACAATATAAACATCAATTTGTTAGGGATGTTGGATCCAACGTGGAGCACAGCATAACTGTCTTTACCAGAGTAAAGAATGAAGAAGCACTTTGGTTGTTGCATGTCGTGATGTTTGTCATGTGACTGGCATTCAGAAAATGATTTCCTGGATCAGCTGATGATAGTTGAACATGTGACTGTTACTAAATTGCTACAGTATTAAGAATTATGTGTAATTATTGAACCAGTTATATGCATATCATATTTTCTGGGCCCGAGTAGCAGGCAGTTTAATTTGGGCACGCTTTTCATCCAAAATTCCAAATGCTGCCCCCTACCCTAGAGAAGTTAAGCTCGAGACCTTGGGTCTCGACCCCACCCTGTGCAACTGGGTCCTGGACTTTCTGACCGGCTGCCCCCAGGTGGCGAAGGTAGGAAACAATATCTCCACCCCGCTGATCCTCAACACTGGGGCCCCACAAGGGTGCGTTCTGAGCCCTCTCCTGTACTCCCTGTTCACCCACGACTGCGTGGCCATGCACGCCTCCAACTCAATCATCAAGTTTGCAGACGACACTACAGTGGTCGGCTTGATTACCAACAACGACAAGACGACCCGCAGGGAGGAGGTGAGGGCACTCGGAGTGTGGTGTCAGGAAAATAACCTCTCACTCAACATCAACAAAACAAAGGAGATGATCGTGGACTTCAGGAAACTGCAGAGGGAGCACCCCCCTATCCACATCGACGGGACAGTAGTGGAGAAGGTGGAACGTTTTTAGTTCCTCGGCGTACACATCACAGACAAACTGAAATGGTCCACCCACACAGACAGTGTGGTGAAGAAGGCGCAACAGCGACTCTTCAACCTCAGGAGGCTGAAGAAATTTGTCTTGTCACCGAACACACTCACAAACTTTTATAGACGCACAATTGAGAGCATCCTGTCGGGCTGTATCACCGCCTGGTATGGCAACTGCACCGCACACAACCAACCGCAAGACCCTCCAGAGGGTGGTCCGGTCTGCACAAGGCATCACCGGGGCAAACTACCTTCCTAACAGAAATATGCATCCTGCAGCACTAATTACAAAAAGTTTTGGGACACTGTAAAGTCCATGGACAATAAGAGTATCTCCTCCCAGCTGCCAACTGCACTGAGGCTAGGAAACACTGTCACCACTGATAAAACCACGACAATAGAGCAATTCAATAAGCATTTTTCTACGGCTGGCCATGCTTTCCACCTGGCTACCCCAACCCCGGCTAACAGCTCTGCACACCACGCAGCAACTTGCCCAAGCTCCCCCCGCTTCTCCTTCACCCAAATCCAGACAGCTGATGTTCTGAAAGAGCTGCAAAATCTGGATGCCTAAAAATCAGCTGGGCCAGACAATCTGGACCCTCTCTTCCTAAAGTTATCTGCCACCATTGTTGCAACCCCTATTACTGGTCAGTTCAACCTCTCTTTCGTATCGTCTGAGATTCCTAAAGATCTGAAAGCTGCCGCGGTCATCCCCCTCTTCAAAGGGGGTGACACTCTAGACCCAAACTGTTGTAGACCTATATCCATCCTGCCCTGCCTTTCTAAAGTCTTCGAAAGCCAAGTGAACAAACAGATCACTGACCATTTCGAATCCCACCGTACCTTCTCCGCTATGCAATCTGGTTTCCGAGCTGGTCACGGGTGCACCTCAACCACCCTCAACGTCCTAAACGATATCAAAACCGACATCGATAAAAGACAGTACTGTGCAGCCGTATTCATCAACCTAGCCAAGTCTTTCGACTCTGTCAATCACCGTATTCTTATCGGCAGACTCAACAGCCTTGGTTTTTCAAATGACTGCCTCGCCTGGTTCACCAACTACCTCTCTGATGGTGTTCAGTGTGTAAAATCAGAGGGCCTGTTGTCCGGACCTCTGGTAGTCTATGGGGGTGCCACAGGTTTCAATTCTCAGGCTGACTCTCTGTATATATAAATTATGTAACTCTTGCTGTGGGTGTTTCTCTGATGACACCATTCTGTATACATCTGGCCCTTCTTTGGACACTGTGTTAACAAACCTCCATACGAGCTTCAACGCCATACAACACTCCTTCCGTGGCCTCCAACTGCTCTTATATGCAAAACAAAAAAAGTAAAACTAAATGCATGCTCTTCAACCGATCGCTGCCCGCATCCGCCCGCCCGACAAGCATCACTACTCTGGACGGTTCTGACTTAGAATATGTGGACAACTATAAATACCTAGGTGTCTGGTTAGACTGTAAACTCTCCTTCCAGACTCACATTAAGCATCTCCAATCCAAAGTTAAATCTAGAATCGGCTTCCTATTTCCTATAGCCTCCTTCACGCTGCCAAACATGGCCTCGTAAAACTGACTATCCTACCGATCCTTGACGTCGGTTATGTCATTTACAAAAGGTGATTCTACAAAGTATTGAAAAGTATTATTGGTGTGAATACAAGAACAACAACATAGGCCTACTGTAGGACCCATAACTTCACCTAACAACAACATAGGCCTACTGTAGGACCCATAACTTCACCTAACAGCATACACCTACTGTAGGACCCATAACTTCACCTAACAACAACATAGACCTACTGTAGGACCCATAACAATAACATAGACCTACTGTAGGACCCATAACTTCACCTAACAATAACATAGGCCTACTGTAGGACCCATAACTTCACCTAACAGCATACACCTACTGTAGGACCCATAACTTCACCTAACAACAACATAGACCTACTGTAGGACCCATAACTTCACCTAACAACAACATAGACCTACTGTAGGACCCATAACTTCACCTAACAACAACATAGACCTACTGTAGGACCCATAACTTCACCTAACAACAACATAGACCTACTGTAGGACCCATAACAATAACATAGACCTACTGTAGGACCCATAACTTCACCTAACAATAATATAGACCTACTGTAGGACCCATAACTTCACCTAACAACAACCTAGACCTACTGTAGGACCCATAACTTCACCTAACAATAACATAGACCTACTGTAGGACCCATAACTTCACCTAACAACAACATAGACCTATGACTATAAATAATTTAATATTTACAGGTGAAACATGGACAATGTATTTTTCATGACATTTCATAACCTGATCACCAGATAATTTTGTGAATAATCCCACTAGGCTACTCTGTAATGTGATGTCATTCTAAATGTCCTGAATAACGGAAAATAGCTCAGACTAACGTGACCCTACTGTAAATCAAGCAGACAATAACACAATATAAACATCAATTTGTTAGGGATGTTGGATCCAACGTGGAGCACAGCATAACTGTCTTTACCAGAGTAAAGAATGAAGAAGCACTTTGGTTGTTGCATGTCGTGATGTTTGTCATGTGACTGGCATTCAGAAAATGATTTCCTGGATCAGCTGATGATAGTTGAACATGTGACTGTTACTAAATTGCTACAGTATTAAGAATTATGTGTAATTATTGAACCAGTTATATGCATATCATATTTTCTGGGCCCGAGTAGCAGGCAGTTTAATTTGGGCACGCTTTTCATCCAAAATTCCAAATGCTGCCCCCTACCCTAGAGAAGTTAAGCTCGAGACCTTGGGTCTCGACCCCACCCTGTGCAACTGGGTCCTGGACTTTCTGACCGGCTGCCCCCAGGTGGCGAAGGTAGGAAACAATATCTCCACCCCGCTGATCCTCAACACTGGGGCCCCACAAGGGTGCGTTCTGAGCCCTCTCCTGTACTCCCTGTTCACCCACGACTGCGTGGCCATGCACGCCTCCAACTCAATCATCAAGTTTGCAGACGACACTACAGTGGTCGGCTTGATTACCAACAACGACAAGACGACCCGCAGGGAGGAGGTGAGGGCACTCGGAGTGTGGTGTCAGGAAAATAACCTCTCACTCAACATCAACAAAACAAAGGAGATGATCGTGGACTTCAGGAAACTGCAGAGGGAGCACCCCCCTATCCACATCGACGGGACAGTAGTGGAGAAGGTGGAACGTTTTTAGTTCCTCGGCGTACACATCACAGACAAACTGAAATGGTCCACCCACACAGACAGTGTGGTGAAGAAGGCGCAACAGCGACTCTT